>NC_082711.1:159452893-159752893 GCF_030144855.1 Hypanus sabinus | reverse complement strand
GTTATTGAGGGTGTGCAGTGTAGGTTCACAAGGTTGATTCCCGGGGATGGCGGGACTGTCATATGTTAAAAGATTGGAGCGACTGGGCTTGCGTACACTGGAATTTAGAAGGATGAGAGGGGATCTGATTGAAACATACAAGATTATTAAGGGATTGGACACGCTAGAGGCAGGAAACATGTTCCCGATGTTGGGGAGTCCAGAACCAGAGGCCACAGTTTAAGAATACGAGGTAGACCATTTAGAATAGAGTTGAGGAAAAACTTTTTCACCCAGAGACTTGTGGATCTATGGAATGCTCTGCCTCAGAAGGCAGTGGAGGCCAATTCTCTGGATGCTTTAAAGAAAGAGTTAGATAGAGCTCTTAAAGATAGCGAAGTCAAGGGATATGGAGAGAAGGCAGGAACTTGTGGATGATCAGCCATGATCACATTGAATGGCGGTGCTGGCTCGAAGGGCCAAACAGCCTACTCCTACACCTATTGTCTATAAACCGTGCTTTAATTATATTTTTGGTGTCGTAGCTACAGGTATATCAGTTCAACACGAGGAAATCTGCAGATGCTGGAAATTCAAGCAACACACACAAAATGCTGGTGGAACGCAGCAGGCCAGGCAGCATCTATAGGGAGAAGCAATGTCGATGTTTTGGGCCAGATATATCAGTTGACTGGATACAGTTAGTTGGCCTAGTCAAGAATACACTACTCTAAGTCCCACTGTAGCTGCTTGAACTATCAAAATTTCACTCCTTGAATTTCTTCCTGAATCCACTCCACCAACTTCTCCACCTAGGACCTACCTTTAATAAAGACCAACATTAAGTTTCCCTTAGATTTGGTGCCCATTCTTGTATCTTTGAACTCTGGATTTTTTTTTTCTTGTATCAAAAGTAATAAAGATAAATGACACTACCAAATTGTACAATCTAGTCCATTGTCAGGACATTCAACATTTGAAAATTCTTTATTTGAAGAAGTAGACTATATACTGTAACATAAGACTGGCTGAAAATCTGGAACATAATTGAACATAAAAGGATTGAACTGTGTATCATTTTGGGTTGACTTTTATCTTTATCTGGAACATCCTTTCAGTTGCAGTATTATATCAACTTATTTATAAGTTAGATATCTTAAAACATTGTTGTTAATTTGCTTTATTTTGAGTTCTACTACAGCACGTGCTTCCCTTTAACTCTCCAGTATGGACCTTCGTTTTATATATTCTATCTAGGCAAACCCTTTAAACTACACATTCTCATAGTTCTGGTGTTTCAACACTAGTCAATACATTTTTTTCATTGATAAAGTTGGTCTAAATTGAACAGCAAGGTAAATTGGATGATAGTGGTGTCTGAAAAATAGAGAGAATTATACGATTTTCCTTGTGCACTGACTAAATGAGCCTGATTCTGCAAGATTCTTGTGGTATATATTTATAATTTCACAATATCTCTTGCTCCTGGGATCCTTTATATAGTTTGAAGATCCTCTTCATCATTGCTATGAATATGCATTATTTCACCTGCATTCCTTTGTTCCTCTGCATCCCCTCCAAGGCCGTGACAAGTATCATTTAGTTTTAAATTTGAAAGACTTTTTATGTCATACTGGAAGTAAAGCATCTTTGCTGGTGGCAACTTTGGGTAATGAAAGATGGAGAAAACTTGGTTGCCACTTTCTAAATAGATAAATAAAAATCACAAACGAGAAAATCTGCAGATGCTGGAAATCCGAGCAACACACACACACACAATGCTGGAGGAATTCAGCAGGCCAAGCAGCATCTATGGAAAAAAGTACAGTTGATGTTTTGGGCTGAAATGCTTTGGCAGATAAATGAAAATAATGTGAAGCATACAAAACAGAATGATTAATTTGCTTTCTCCTTCATGCTTAAAGTCAGACTGGCTTTGGATAAAGTTTCATGGCTGTCTTAAATTACAAGGATTGCACACGTGTGCATGTTAGTCTAACTATTTCATTGGGTAGATTTTCAAAACGCATTGCCTTTATAAGTTACAGGCCAGTGAAAGCAGGTTGCATGGCTAGTAGAGTCACCACCTCTCAGTGCTAGAAGCAAGGTACCTTCCTGACTTTGGGCACTGTCTGTATGGGGTGTCCACATTCGTTCTGTAACTGCATACATTTCCTTTGGTACTCCAGTTTCTTCCCACATCCCAAAGATGTGTTGGTTGGTTGTAACAGGTTTGTCATGGTGGCTGACTTCCCCAGAATTGGCTAGAACTTCCTTAGTGTGAGGGACTTGGATGGGGCAGATTTTTTTCAGTGCATTGGGGATGGTTCCGTGAAACAGTATATGTATGGAAACAATTAGAGGAGGAGTCATACTGAGCCATTTGTTCTGAAGTGGGCATATGTCATATGTACATCGTTTGTGTCAACAACCAACACGGTATGTGGCTGTGCTGGGGGGAGCCCACAAGCACTGCCATACTTCTGGGCGTCAATATATCATTCTCACAACTAACTAACCCTGGCCTGTATGTCTTTTTAGAATGTGGGAGGAAACCAAAGCACTTAGAGGAAACCCACATGGTCACCAGGAGAATGTATGAACACCTTACAGACAGCGGTGGGCATTGAATACCAATCTTACAGCTGTCGCTGTAAAGTGTTAAGCTAGCCGCCTTGCTACTGTGCCACTTTGAAATCAGATGCAGTTGTGCTGTTTGTGCAGCGAACAGAGGGATACAGATCATGTGCAGGCAGAAGGGACTTGGTTTAATTTGGCATTGTATTCAGCACAGGCATCTTGGACCAGAAGGCCCATTCTTGTGCAATACTGTTCAGTATTCTTTGAGAGCTTAATTGGCCATTTTAAGTTCTCCCTAATGTGTGGGGAACTGGTAAAATCTGTGGAGAATAAAAAAAGCACCCAATAGAATTAATGTGGGATTAGTGCAAATGGGTGTTTAGCTCACACTCGATGGGCTAAATGAATTGTTTCCATGCTCACTGTGTGACTTTGAGATTGCATTGTAAAAAGTAAAATGGTACCAATGTGTTGCCAGTAGATTGGCAAAAAATTTCAAATGGTTCCATTATTATCAGAGAACGTATGCAGTGTACAACCTGCAGTTTCATCCACGAAAAACAGAAGAACCCCAAAACAAAGAACGACAGAAAAATGTTAGAACCTCAAAGCCCCCCTTTCCCCCCTCCCTGCACAATCAGCAGCAAGCATCAACCTTCTTCCCCCCCACACCTGTTTCAGTAAAAAGTGTCAGTGCCCTCCACCCAACAAACAGTAGCCAAGCACCACAGTCAACAAAAACTATTGTTTACATATCACAGGGACTCACTCTCTCTAACAAGGGACAGAGGGATATCACTCATTTTCACAGCAAAAGGAGAGTCTGACAGTTGCTGTTATAATATTACAGTCTGCAGTGTCGCTTTTTATTCTGAAATTCTCAGACTTGAGAATTAGTAGCAAACTCTCCCACCATCGAGAGAGTGCGACTGCTCAGTGACAGAGACCATCCATGTGTCCACACACAGCAAAATCCTGATGTTCCATCTCCTGCCGTACTCTGAAGGTGCCATATTCCAAGCCACGCTGGAGTATGTTGGAAAACGGTCGGCTGGAGAACTCCTGAAACAGGAACTCATCTGCTGTTTTATACTTTAAAAAATTGTAGTTGGAGTGCCATTTGCAGATCAGGACTTCAATAGAAGCCCACCCACCTTGAAAGGGGAAAAAAAAGAGACATTAAAGAGAGGAATTTATGCTGTTTCTGCCAATGAGCTCGAAGAGGCAGCCACTTGGTGCCATCTTAACTCTGCAAATTTATAAATGCACGTTAAAGGAAAATGCTTAAACTTCAAATTTGAAAGCTGAGAAGTAGTAAAGTAAGAATAATTATAATGTTTAGTTGCTGAAAATTGTTCTTGTTCCTTACCAGGTGGAAGATGGATTTTTCACCCTTTGAGTCTATGCCAGCTCACAAAATAATCCCAGAATCAGGTTTATTATCATTGACATACATATTGAAATTTGTTGTTTTGTGACAGCAGTACAGGGAATACATAAAATAGGTAATAAATTACAAAAAGAAATATGTAGTGCAAAGAAGAGAGCAAAAAATATTGAGGTATCATTCATGCATTTGCAGTCCATTCAGAAATCTGATGGCAGTTCCATTTCTCCTTGTATTCCTGTACTCTGTTCTCTAAATTGCCCTGGTTCTTATGCGACCCACATACACTTGGCTATTTAGTGGAATGTTGACCTACCAACCAATATACAGTATCTTTGGATTGGGGAGGAAACCAGGGTACCCAGGGAAAACCTAAAGTAGCCAAAGGAAGGGCATGCAAACTCCATGACACCATTTGTTTTGCTGCGCTGTTTAGGCAGAATTACATCACACATTCCCTTAGTAAAGTTAAAAGATATATGTCAACATTATACGGAATGTTAGTTTTAGCTTCTCAGAACTGTTGATTGGTATCAGCAAAAATTTGAAAATGCCTTGGTAAGAGGTCTCAAGTAATTTTTGCAATGAACAAAGCTTGCAATTTTAAAAGTAAACTTTGTGATCCTTATTCACCTAGCTTGCTCTTTTTTCTGAGGAATTGTAATGCTCTTTTCCTCAGTTGAATCAGTGAAGTTGGAGCAGTGAGAGGAAAAAACCGAGTGTCCACATCAATATTCAAACATGAAAATAGTAATATCTACATTTTGGCTTTCTAATATATTGTAAATATTGTCAATCTTTATGATGCTTTTATATTTTTCTCACAACCATCAATAAATTTCATTGCATTCATTTAAAATTTAGATATTCTTACATGAATAAAGGGCATTGAACAATTGGTCTGGTCCTTGATATTTTTGAGAATACAGTGTAATTTCAATTTGGGCTATGAAGTAACTTCAGGGATTATTTGTACAGTACAGATCAACTTTTATGCAGTTATTCCAATTTGTCCATTTGCCCAATTCAGTTCCATGCAGGTACTTGATCTGGTGCTTTGTAGAGATATAAGCTTACAAACTTGTACCCCAGATATTCAGTCACATCGCTTATGTTCTTTTTCAGTATTGTGCCTTTGAAAGTAGATTTAACACAGATAAAAGTCAATGTGCAAATTAAATCACACACTTAGAAAATTCAACTATGGATATCCAGTTCTTGAGTTACACTGGCATTCCTATAGAATTCCCACATATTTTCCACTCATTCTCCACACAAACCCCAGGGGAATTTGAGTTCTTGATCTTTGGAAACTTTGCGGAGAAGTGTATTTCAATCATAGGCCACCAATATAGGACACCTGCAAGTAAATGAGAAACTCACCTAAAAAAGAAGGTCCTAGAAATTCTGGGGAACAAAGACACTAATAAAAAGTAATAAATTTTTTAAAAATATGATGGGGAAATTACAATGGTGCAAAAGTTGATAAAGGCGCAGACCCTGTTTAAACTACATCCTGGAGAACTAAGATGTAGCCTCGAAAATGGTTATATCCTCTTCCAAATTCTGTAGATAATGGAATATATCGTGCAGGTTGGAGTGTGGCAACATAAGTTTGTAAGCTTATGGATTGACCAGTCCAACAACAGTATTAAAATCTGATCAGACTCTTGGAAATTATCTGTGTGGATTTGTGGAAAAGAAAACTGATAAACCTCTGGAAATTATTTGAGAATGTTACAAAATATTAAAGGAAGGAGCTAGTGGATCAAATACATTCTGATTGTCAGGACTTTTTTTAAATAAAGTCCATTGCAAGAGGTTAGTTTACAAAATAAAAGCAGATGGGGATTGGAGACTGGCAGGAGTTGAAAATCAGTTGACTAGTGGGAAGCTTGGAAAAATGAAATGGAATTTTCTCGGGAGGCATTGGTGTTTGATGAGGAGCTGCAGGGATTGATGCTTGGCCCCAGCTATTCCCAACAAATATTGGTGATTTTGACAAGGACAGCAAATGAAGCAAACCTTTCTGAATGTTGTGAAAAAAACGTGCAGGCTTCAAAGTGAGATATGTTGACTGGACAAATGTAGTATGTGTTAGATTCAGTGAACAAAGATAAGTGTAAAGTTATTCACATTAATAGGAAGAACAAAGAATAATATTTAAATTGTGATAGAATGAGGAATTCTAATGTACAAATGGACCTTGATGTCATTGTACACCAATCAATGAAAGCAAGCAGCTAAGGTGACAAATACTTTGAGTACTTGTCTGCATTTTTGTACTTCGTGTTAAGCCTATAAAATGCTTATATTTCAGTGGAGGTCAAGGTGAAGGAGATGGATGCATTTCTAGGTACAAAGAGCATCAGGAAGTATCTGAAGTACAATATTGAGATAGAGAATCGTCTGTGACTGTAGTAAATGGTGCTGAAGATTTGAAGTGCTTCGTGGCCTACCACAGTATTTTCTTTTCTGCCCAGTAGGTAAATATGTGGGTTTCAAAATTCAACGTAAAATTTATTATCAGAGTATAGGTCACCACATACAACCCTGAGATTCTTTCCTGCAGCCATACTAAGCGAATCTATAGAACAGTAATGGTAAACTGTAAACATCAGGAACTATAAACTGCAAATGCAGATATAAGTAAATAGCAATAAATAATGAGCATGAAATAACAATACAACATCCATCTGTAACAATATGATAGTCCTTAAATGTGTAGCTCTCCCCTTCTGTTCAAGATCCTGATAATTGAGGGATAGTAACTGTTCTTGAATCTGGTGGTTCAAGTCCTGAGGCACCTGTACCTTCTACCTGATGGCAGCAGCGATAAAAGTGTATGGCCTGGGTGGTGAGGATCTTTAATGATAGATGCTGCTTTTCTACAGCAACATTTCATGTAGATGTGCTCAGTGATTGGGGAGGGGAGAATGCTTTACCTGTGAGGTACTGGACCGAATCTACTACCTTTTGTAGGATTTTCTGCTAAATGGCATTCTCTTCCCAAAAAATGAATTAATTTTAAAAGGAGAACTGGGTTGTCTGTTATTTCAACTCAGAAATAATTAAATTCTGATCAGATGAATTTGGAGATCAAGTAATATTATTGCTCTGAGCAATTTTTCTTTCAATCAGTATTATCTAAAAGCAATTTTAGCAGTATTTACACAAAACATTTATATTAATTTCAAAATCCACCCACATGGGATTTCTGCATTATTTCCCAGAAACTCTTCTTTGTATTCTGGCCAATATTTATCACTGCCACCATCACTAAAAACACTCATCATAATTGCATCCCTGTATTTGGGTCCCTTGCCGTTTAAGTTATCTGTTCTGCCCCTTTATTCCAATAGTAGCTACTCTTTGAGGATGTTTGATTAGTGGTTAATTACTTGGGTAACAATGGTGCAATTTATCAAATAAATCGATGGAGCTGAAACTACTAACTGTAAGGAGCACTGATGTGCCTTTATTTTTATTTGCTGTCTTGTGGCTGAGTACAGGCTAAAAGTTGTAGATGATGGAAATTATTTAATTTCTAGGTTTGATGCATAGCTACAGGCTCCACCAGTTCTTGAGCGGTAACATGTTCATGAATCCTTTACTATTAATCTAACTTGCTTAAAAATACATGAAGACAAAATCTATAGCTGCTGGAAATCCAAAACAACACACACGCAAAATGCTAGAGGAACTCAGCAAGCCAGGCACCATCTATGGAAAAGAGTAAACAGTCGGTGTTTTGAGCCGAGACCCTATACAACCCAGGTTTGAAAATAATATCCCAGGCAGTTGCATCTCTAAGCCATTTTCTTCAAGTGGGGTGAATGTTGCTACTTTTAATTTGCCTCCATTATGCTTATCCGTCACTTTTTGGAATAATTGATCTGAGTGCTTGACTTTTGGGAAATATCTTTTGTTGCACTGTGATCTGGAATTCTGCATCTGAAAGTGCTCAACATTGTGCAGTACCTTGTTGTGCAAAAGTTCATATTTTAAAAATTGAAACAGGTGGCAGTGTCTGTGTTACAAAGAGCAGTTTTAAACCGGTGTAGGAGATTTTTCTCATGGTGAAATATGGCCAGTGGATGAAATACTAGAGATGACAGGTTATTTGAGATATTCAACTTCTTTTAAAAATGGCTGCGTGCTAAATCATAAGACAAAATCAGTATCTTGTTAAAAGTGACTTTTCATAAACCAAAGTGTCATCCTCATTTATGCCTGCTTTGCAATCTATACCAACTATTTAAAACAGCTTTAAGAAATGTCAGTAGCTTGGTAAATGCGTGTTAGGGGAGCAAAACCAAAAATTATATTTGAAATGTTTTCTAACAGATCCATACTGAAGCAGAAAAACTGAGTCTAGTGTTTAATATTCAATAACTGATGAATACATGATTTATGAATTTTTTCTTCTTAGATTCTTATGCAATGGTTAAACTTTGAGAGGTGCGCTGTATTTATAAATTGGGTTACAATCAGACTACTTAAGCCACTTGTTGCAAAAGATTTCATTTTATTTATTTGTTTCTAGATGCAGTCTTGGTCATGCAACAAAATAAGTATGTGACTTGAATTAATTTCGAAGTATCTAGATAATTTCCGGACAATAACTTCACGAAATATTTGCCATATAATTGGGAGCAGATGTCCTTCTTTGTCATTTGATTGAAGCATGCAAAAAAAACTTCACTCTTCAAGATCAGGAACAATTTTCAAAGTTCAAATAGTTTGAAGTAAATTTATTATCTAAGTACATATGTTACCTAATACTACCCTGAATTTCATTTTCTTGCAGGCATTTACAGGAAAAATAAAGAAATACCTTAGAATTTATGAAAACTATGCATAAAGGCTGATAAACAACCATAACTATTGTGCAAGTGAATGCAAACTGTGCAAAAAAATACTGAAAACATGTAAAAAGTCTTTGCAAGTGAGTCTGCAGATAGTAGAATCAGTTCAGACTTGAGTGAAGTTATCCATGCCAATTCAGGAACCTGATGGTTGTAGGGGAATATCTGTTCCTGAACCTGTTGCTGTGGGATCTAATTCTTTTGTACCTCCTGCCCCGATGGTAGTAGCAAGAAGAGAGCATGATCTTGCGTGGCGGGGGTCTTTGTTGATAGATGCTGTTTTCTTGTGGCAGTGCTCCATGTAAATTTACTGAATGGTGGGGACAGCTTTCCCTGTGATGGACTGTGCTATGCCCACCATTTTCTGTAGCCTTTTTCGCTTCTGGGCATTGGTGCTTCTTTACCCTGACTAGATGCAACCAGTTAGCGTACTCACCTCTGTGCATCTCTAGAAGTTTTATCAGTTTTTGGTGACGTGCAGAAATTACACAAACTTCTAAGAAAATAGATTTCAATGTTGTAGACAAAAAAAGTTGCAGTACCACTTTTTTCTGACTTTGATTTGGTTGTATATATGCTTCAGCCTTGACCAATAATCTCTCACTGCAAGTACAAGAGGAGGAGAACATATACCTTTTCATTTGTTTGTTTCTGTTTACAATGAAGAAATGACAATAGCAATGTAATACTGCTTTCTAGGAGTTGCAGAGTGGCGCCTCTCGTCCAGTGTGATTACTGCCCATTATTGTTTCACATGGACTGCCTGGACCCACCTCTTACTGCAATGCCAATGGGAAGGTGGATGTGTCCAAATCACATTGAACATGTAGTGGTAAGTAATTTTGTATTCAAGAAACTGTTCTCACCAGAATTGTCTTTATGTTAATCTAATATTCCACCATGTTGTATAGAGTGCAATGATTATTTGTTATTTGCAGTGTGAATTGTCTGTATTCTACAATGGAATAAAGGAAGTAATAGATTTTTTTAAAAAGATGAGTAGTTACATTATATTTAAGACAAAGCTTAAACCTTGTCGGTTATTAAAATTCAGCCTAATGTTTTAGCTTTGTTACATTATTTTTGCAGTCCCATTATATTTGCATTCCAACACCCAACTTTAGGTGCACTTCTGATAAATTACTTGAGACAAATTAGTCTCACCGAAAAATCTACAAATTGGAGAGCTTATAACGCTGGTACAATTGATTTTCTCTGAGCTAATAATTCTCCCAGTCCTCCTCTTTTGTTGGCCATTATCGCACTCTGATTCAGTTCAGGACAATGTGATTAGAGAAAGTTCTTTTTTTTCAACATCCTTCACTTTGCTTTGTAGTACTATGATGTGTTGATTTTATTTAATGATACGATTCAAAATATATTCCCAGTGGACGATGCTATGCATTGTGCCAAATTTATCGTTCATGATTTAATTCTTAAACAGAAAACATTTCAGTCCATTAGTTTATTTGCCTGGCATTTTAGGAGTAGGAAACTTTGAAGTACTGTTCAATAATAGCTGATGCTATGACACTGTCCTTCCTAATATATACAGGGACTAACCAAGAGAAGCATTGTTCTACTTGTGTTATCAAAGTATTCTTGTCAATTTGTGTATGCACTTCATGTACTTTAATAGTGGATGACAAATGCATTGGAAAAATGTAGATGTTTGATAAATTATGTACAGGATCTGCTTCAATTTTGTTTTCTTAATCATTCAGCTTAATCAAAAGAACATGACGTTGAGCAACAGGTGCAGGATATTTGACAAGTTTCAAGACCGAATATCACAGCATGCAATTAAGATTGACTTTCTAAACAAGATCCACAGAAAGCATCCACCCAATCGCAGACTTTCAAAAGCAGTAAAGAGGAAAAACATGAAGGTATGTGATATTGTGATAGGAATCTTTTATAGTGTACTTTGTAATGAATTTTATAAAATTAAACAATCCATATTTTGCCCATCTAGGTTGAATTGCTTTGTTCAATAGAGATGTTAAAGTTCTGTTTTGAGTTATTTTACATTCATTTTGGCATGATTGGTGCCATTTGAAAACTGATTGATTTCTTCTAAGAGTATGTGAAAAAGTTTAATTCATACCCTTAAAGTGCAGTAAATGTAGAGGAATAATTTATGCAATGAACACTGAAATTTTTTTTTAATACATATAAGCTCAGACTCTGCACTGACCAGCAGTTTAGTCTGGGACTGTCTAGTCAGCATGGCTCTTCTACCCATTGGCTTCAACAGCTGGAAACATCTGGAAGCTAATATTTTATTTGCTCAATGTTACTTGACTGCATTTCCTTTAGATCTGCTTTATTTTTGAAGTGTTTTATGCAAAAGAAAAATTGAAGTTCCTCGTATGGATTCCCTAGTTGAAGCAAGAATCTGTGGACCATTCTTGTTTGTGGCTTCTTGTCCCATACTGTTCAATATCGATTGGCCAGTACACTTAAAAGGGGGAAGCTAGGTTTCTTTCAGATTTAGCATTACACTTCTCAGATTTTTTTTTAAGATTCAGTTGCACTATTTCCAATTGATAATTCTGTGCCTGCTGAATGTTTATAAAATGTGTATTTTAGCATTAATAATGTAGGATCAGCCATTTTTTGTGAGAAATCACCTATAATTTTCAAGTAGAATAGAGTCAGCTAGAAACTTCTGTTGATGTTAAGCAAATACTGGATTCTTCAGTGTTATTTATCATTTTAAGGATCCTAACATTTGCAGAGGAACTAAATGCCTGAGTGGAATTCCTTTTGTTGCAGTTAATATTTTCTCCATTCAGTTACTGTGAATGTTTAATTATTGTTCCTCTGATCTAAGCACTCTATGATCATTTATTTAGGCTACCAGGTTGCCATGACATTTTTCCTGCTAAGAATTATGGGTAAGTGATCAAGGACAAAAAGTCCTGTGTAAGTCCCCTTCTCTTCCTCCCCCTCAAATAATTAGATTAGGATGTCAGTCACAAGAGGAAGAATTTACATATTAATTCTGAGCTGTGTGTAATTGGTCTAGCAATGATTCTTAGCAAGGGTAGATACTCCAAGTTAGGTTGCCTAACCAAGTGAGTGCTTTTACCAGAGGAACGAAAAGGAGTGAGTAAGTTTCTCTGACATGTAGTTTATCTCCAAATATCATTTTCATTTGAAAGTTTTAACTCTAATTTTCCAATTAACTTATTGGCATATAGTGAATTTACATGAGGCTATTAAGATTTTTCTGAAATTGGAATATTAATCTCTTCTGCTAGTTGGTCTTTTTGCCAGATATTGGTTAGATGTGTGGGAAATAATTGAATTTGTATTGCTTAAAGATGGAGCAAAATTGCAATATTTTAATTAATAAGACTTAATTCCCTCTGAAGAGTACTCCTCCCTCATTCATGATCAATTAATCATAACTTTTGAAGTGTGATTGTTAATCCACAGTGAAAATTAGCTGTGAAACTTGTGCCATGTGTGTTATGCATGAAGTGCTTATGATAGAAACTTACATTTGAAGATTCACTAGACCAAATCTAATATTGATTAGCTTGAAAAATCAATGTTGCCCAAAATTGTGCATTTGATCATGCACATTGGTAATAGAAGCTGCCTTTCTGCCTCCTTATTTTTAGAGAAGAGCTTCATGCTATCTTTGGGGTATGTTTAGATTGAAGATCAGTGAACGTGTTATTCCTAAAGTGGTAGATAACTAAGAATTCTGGTGTAAATTAAGTACTCTTTAAATGGTTGTATAAATGTAAATATCTTGGCACGGTGTTTGACTTGAATTGCCTGATGTGGATTTTGTGTTTCTACAAAGTTGAATTAATTATTTCAGAGATACTCGAATGGTTTGCCTATATAGTTTCCAGTGCCAACATGCTCATGGCTAACTTAAAAACAGCTGATGTTATAAATCTGAATTTTATAGTTCTAATTTGGTTAATCTTCCAATAGATAACTGTTTTTATTTACGTTTTCTGAAGGTTCCTGAAGCAATTAAGGCCCAGTACCAGTATCCACCACCTCTCCTTCCACCGGCAGGCATCCGTGATGGAGAGCTGATATGTAATGAGACTCCTTCTGAGTCACAAAAGCACCTTTCCAACTATGAGCACTTTGCTACTGAAGAAGAACAACAGGAGGTAATAAGGGAAATTAGAGTGTGAATGGGTCATGAAAGTACTTTTGGAAATATTTTAGCAAGTTAATGGTTAAAATGGCTCATGCTGAAAAAATCAAAATAAATCTCTTTGGTCAGTTATCAGATTTTCTTGTTGGTAACTGAGTGTAGGAGGCTAAAAGGTGACTTTACAGAAATATATAAAGTTATGAAGGCATAGGTAAAGCAAATGATCAGTCTTTTCCCCGGGGTAGAGGAGTCTAAAACTAAAAGACATAAGTTCAAGTTGAGGAGAAGATTTAAGAACTCTTAAATATTAAATCTTAAAGATACTCACATGGTGCTGTGAGTATCTGGAATAAGCTACCAAAAAAGTGATAGAGGCAGATACTATTAAAAGACATTTAGACAGTTAGATAGATAGATAGAAAATGTTTAGAAGGATATGGTCCAAACACAGGGAAATGGGAATTTGCTCAACGTGAATGAGTTGGGATGAAAACCTATCTCTACGTCATATAGCTGACTCTGAGTTTGAAGAGTTTTCACTTGAATTGCTTGACAAATGACACATAATAACCTATGGGTTCTACAACTCATGTTCTCAGTGTTATTTACTTTCTTTTATTTGCACAGTTTGTCTTTGGCACATTGGTTGCTAGTCAGTCTGTTTCATTGACTATTGTATTTCTTTGTTCTGTTGTGAATGCCTGTAAGAAAATGAATCTCAAGTTAGAATATGGTGACATATATGTACTTTGATAATAAATATACTTTGAACCCTGTATTAGAATAGGTTTATTTTTGCTGTTCAGAAAAGATGATATGCTTACTTTTAAAATACCTTTCTTAAACTAATTACCCTTCCTTTTAATAAGATCTTTTTCTCCCATTTCCTGCAGTGGCTTCGTAGTGTTGTTGCACTTCAATGCAGCATTTTCAGACATTTATCTGCTAAGCAGATGCCATTATTTTGGGACACTGAACACACTGAGAAAGCGGATATTAAACCATGCATCACAGCCCAGTGTTCAGCAGACAGCTCTTTAAGCAGTGCGCATCAGACAGCTGGAAAGAAACCATCATCCCCTTCTCTGACATCGTGCAATGTTACATGCACCTCATGGACCAATAGCCAGAATTCTTCAGGTTCCTCTGTATCACAGCAGCCTGGTGCTGCAATTGCACAGGAAGAAAATGCCCGTACTTTATATCCTGAGACCTCGTGCAAGTCTTCTAGCAGTGGAACTTCAAATGGACCTTTGTCAGCAGAGGTGAAAGTAAACAGACCTTTCCCATGCACACTTTCATCAGAACCGTCCAGGCAGCTGGCAGATACACAGAGACCAAAGGGACACTTAACACAGGTGCCAAGCCAGGTATCTGGACAAGCATGGCTGCATTCTCAGCTGAGACCAGCTACGCCACCAGCAGCCAGCAACCTTCAAAACCATTTTGTGGGCACAGTAGTCAAGACAGAGAATCCAGGAGGACCTGTTTCATGCTTGCAGCGAATTCCTGTCAGTGTGACAAGTGTTCCCGCTTCTCTATCTACTTTGTGTGCCAGTTCTGAGATCACCAGCAGCTCGCAGCTTAAAAACATCGCCTCTGTGCAGATAGCTGGACGACCCACCACATTCATGGCAAAGGTTGTTACGACATCCTCTGCTATAGCCAGGGCTATTACACCACCGAGAGCAGTGGTAGATAGTGTATCAACACTGTTGGGACCTTCGAGGAACTTAATTTCACCAGCAACTACAGGTGGATATCATGTTCTTTATCCAGTTTGTTTGTAAATTATATGTTTAGTAGCTGTTTACAAGCTAACAATTACAATGAAATTATTTTTGTGGTGATCAGTTAATTTCATGACATTTGACCAGTCATTAGAGACTTTATTTGCTAAAAAGCTGAAAATCTGCAATGATTACTCTTCTTTAACGATACCCACACAAGTATTTTGTGTCATGCGGGTTATTGGGTTCATCCCACCTTTCAACAGGGTAAACCTATGCCTGTGTTCTCCCTCAAATATTCATGCATTTCCCCTTTTGTTTTTGCCACATACCTTCACTGAGTAGTACATCAATCAGCTGTTATAAATTGCCAGCACATATTTCAAATGTGGGATGAAACGGGAGCACCCAACAGAATACACAGTCGCAATGGGATTGTGCAAATGTGATACTACCATGTGCAAAGTCAGATCAAGCCTCAGTACCTGAAGTAATGAGACAGCAGCATTAACTGCTGTTCTAACTTGATGAATTGTTAATTTTTCTGTGTTAGGAGCTTCTGTGCACTCAGGGAAGCTTCAGCTTTTTGCCTCAGATTAGTACCATTCTCTTTCCATTGGAAGGTAGTGAAACTAATTGGAGGCTATCCTATCAGAGCAAAACATATTGCTAGCAATGTGTGTTACAGAATTGTGGTGTTCAGGTTTAATGTTGCTTCAAATTAGATTTGGTGGTTTCCCAAATCATTTGTGAGTTTGGCTTTGTAATACAATACAGTTTTACATTTTACAGTGTACAGATTTTAGAACATTAAAAAGTGGACATTCGTCAGTATCCCAATTCCTTAATTTGGTTTCCCAAATGTGATAAAAATGGTGAAGTAGACTGAAGTTGCTTTTTTTTAGTTAAATCCCTGTGCAGGTATTCATAGTATTGAAATTCAATCATTTACTCAGCCTGCTGGTATTATTTTCAGAGCTGTGAAGTAGGTATTGGGTGAATGATAGAACAAACATGATCTTTTTTTTCTGAGTCTTGCACTGGGCATTCATCCTTTATTGAAAGTTGTTCACTGAATTTGACTTTAAGAGTCGACGATTTGATACATGGTCAATGTGAGAGCTATTGCTCTCAATTGTCATCTGTAGAAGCAAGAAAAGTTGAAAATGGATTTGGACACCAAATATGGAAGGTTGAACTTTGATTTATTTTTCTTATCTGGGTACAACTATAGTTAATAATTTTACTCAATAATAGAGATGTGCAGTGCCAGCTGTGTTGATTGTGACTGAACTTGAACAGTTTGTGTTCCAAAACTGGTTATAACCAATATATATCTCTTTTTCATAAGGTAAAGTGAGTCCAACTGTGCTGTCTACAGGTGTGTCAATGGGAAACAAACCAGTTACCTTAACTTCTCCATTAAATACTTCAGTTATGTTTGACCTTGCCAACTCTCTGCAGGCAGCTATGGAAGGAAGTGGAGGTAAATGTTTTGAAAATTCCTCTGTCTGAACACATAATTCTCCAGTTGTTTTGCCTTCTGTTTGATGAAAAGTTTTGAGGGTTTTTTTGTGCAGATCATTCCTACCAATTGATCTTTAAGTTTGTTGCAGAGTTTCAATGCTTGCTGACACCGTGGAAGTATGGAGGAGCCATACTAGAAACTCCCACAGCCGTTGATCCTATGATTTCAGTCTCCGAGGCCAGCGTGCCTTCAGAAGGGTGAACCTACAAAAAGCATCCGGCCCAGACGGGGTACCTGGCCATGTACTAAAAACCTGTGCTGGTCAACTGGCTGGAGTCTTCACTGAGATCTTTAACATCTCGCTTTGGCAGTCTGAGGTACCCACGTGCTTCAAGCAGGCTTCAATATACTGGTGCCCAAGAAGAACATAGTAACCTGCATCAATGACTGTCGTCCAGTAGCACTTGCATTCCCAGTGATGAAGTGTTTTGAGAGGCTGATGATAAAACATATCACCTCCTGCCTGCAAAAGGACCTGGATCCACTCCATTTTGCCCACGGGAGCAACAGGTCCACAGCAGGTGCCATTTCACTGGCTCTTACTCAACCCTGGAACAACTGGGCAGCAAAGGTACACACGCCTGAATGAACATGAAGAAATCTGCAGATGCTGGAAATTCAAACAACACACACAAAATGCTGGCGGAACACAGGAGGCCAGGCAGCATCTATGAGGAGAAGCACTGTTGACGTTTTGGACCAAGACCCTTCGTCAGGACGCCAGGATGCTCTTTATCAAATACAGCTCAACATTCAGTACCATCATCCACTCAAAACTAATCAAGAAGCTTAAGACCTTTTGGGCTCTATACTCCGGTCAGTTCAGATTGGCTGTGTACTTAACCCACCCCTGCCCCCCCACTGTGAGGCTAAATACAGCTCCAATACCATATTTAAGTTTGCTGATGATCCTGCTGGCCAAATCAAAGGTGGTGATGATTCAGAGTATAGGAGGAAGTTTGAAAATCTAGCTGAATGGTACAACAACAATCTCTTACTCAGTGTCAGCACAACCAAGAAGCTAATTATTGCTTTCGGGAAGAGGAAACGGAGGTCCATAAGCCAGTCCTCATCAGGGAATCAGAGGTGGAGAGGGTCAGCAACTTTAAATTCCTCAGTGTTACTATTTCAGAGAATGCATCCTGGGCCCAGCATGTATGTGCAAATATGAAAATAGCCTGGCAGCACCTCTACTTTCTTCGGAGTTTGCAAAGATTTGCATGACATTTAAAACTTTGACAATTTTTTTATGTGTAGCGGAGAGTATATTGATTGGCTGCATCACAAGCCTGGTATGGAAACTCATGCCTATAAATTGAAAATCCTAGAAAAGAGTAGTGGATACGGCTCAGTCCATCATAGGTAAGCCGTCCTCACCATTGAGTACATCGTTGTCACAGGAAAGCAGCATCCATCATTGAGAACCACCTACAATATGCTCTCTGCTGCCATCAGGAAGAAGGTACAGGACCCTCAGGACTGTCACTACCAGGTTCAGGAATAGTTAATACCTCTCAACCATCAGGCTCTTGAACCAAAGGGGATAACTTCAGTTTTTTGTTGAAATGTTTCCGTAAACTTTGGACTCACTTCCAAGGACTTCATCTCATGTTCTCAATATTTATTGATTTATTATTATTATTTATTTTTGTGTTTGCACAATTTGTGACTTTTGCACACTGTTTGAATGCCCAAGATGGTGCAGTCTTTCATTGATTCCATTATGGTTATTATGACATATATGCACATGGATAATAAATTTACTTTGAACTTTGAGATTGCATTGCATGCATTCTATTTTTGTTTCATGGTTGTCTGAAGATTGTACTTTAGTGATGTATCTCACCAGAAACTTAAAATCTGTTGGGTTTGTTTTCTTCAGCCTGCCTTTAGGATTCAGAGTACCTATGCAAGTTACCTGTTCCACCATTGAGTTATCAAGGAATTGTTCTTTGCCAGGTGCTTCATGCCTCTGATCTCAATGAAGACCTAAAATATGTGTATGTTAAATTGAATGAAGCCGGAAGTAAGAGAAGTTCCTTAGAAGAAATAAGAGAGTAGAAATGCTAAAATTTGGAAGGAAAAACCAGGTGCTGGGGGATCTCACCAAGTCAGGCATTGCCTCTAAAGGAAAATTGGCAGTCAACATTTCATGTCAAAACTCTTCATCTGTGTCTTCAGCTCCTTGGTTCTTAAGTGCTTGCATTATTCAACAGAAGGGACTAGCAGTCCTTAGAAATTGTTGGCACAAGTAACTGGGACTAATAAATAGACTTCTGAGGCCATTCATCAATGTATTAATTTCTGAGGGTTGAATTTTGAGCTTTGCCCTTGCACTTCATTTGGCCTGGTATGAATGTCAGGTCTCATTCTATTCAAAAATTGCGACATGCATAGATTCTGTGTTGGCAATTATTTACACTTGGTCTATGGAATACCCAGCTGAACATAGCTGATAATTTTGTTCAACTTATTATTTTATTCTGATGGTGCTTATTGTTAAGCTGCTATTATGTTAAAATAATATCAATTATTGCTGTAAAACTTGAGATCCAGGCCAATTCCATTTGATCTGAAGTTCTACTTCCGGGAAGTCATTGTTCTACTGATCTCAATTGACTTGTTTTAGTTTCCTATTTTAATTTGAAAACACAATTAATTTAATTGTACACGTAACAAAAGTGAGGTATTCATCAGCTCCACCAACAATCTTCATTGTATTTAAAATTATGAGATGCATACACAAATATTTATGCGCAACAGGGTACTGAAACTAAATTTCACATTGCATTTGATGGCAGCTCAATGATAGTGAAAAATTGTAATGAAAACTTATTTTTTGTTTTGTATTGATAATTGTCAGTGAAGGTGACGGGACACCATGTTGGGTGGGAAGGGGAAAGTTCTATCAAATATGTTTGCAGAGTTATTTACTTTGAATGACTTAAGGATATCAGTAGTGATAATCAGTTTGAGTTTAAAGTTGGAATGCAAACAAAATTGCTGGAAGTGCTCAGCAGGTCAGCTATAAAGTGAGAAACATTTAATATCTCCAATTAATTACCTTTTGTCTTCGCACTACTATTTTTCTCCATGTCGTTTGTATTTTTAAATGTAAAATATGTTAGAAAGTTTTTTGGCAAAACGTCGATTTTTTTTTTTCTCTTTTTTGTCTTTTCTAGAGATTGAACTTAGTAAGCTTGATGAAAAGTTGATCCAGCTACTAGCTTGGCAGAGAATTCAACAGCTGTTTCCTCCCAAAGCATCTTCTTTACCATCAGTACTTAGCAACTCAAAAACCCAGACAAGTGCTGCAACAACACAGACTGAAGGTATGTATTTATTTTGCCGCGCTTTCTTTTCTGTCACTGTTTCAGCGCATCTCGCCCTGGTCGTACCTTTTATCATTTCAGGTTCAGGTGCTCTTTTGGTCACCTTATAATCCTCAGATCTTCATAAACATCAGCTTTCCCAAAGTTCAGTGCTTGTAACTTATTCTGCACCAATTCCCATTCTACCGCATTCCCTCTGCTCATTGAACTAAAGTAGTTCCTGGGCTCAAAATTCGTATCTTTGTATCTTATTGCTCCCTCTCTTCATTTTCTCCAACCCCATGCCCTAATTTCTCCTTGGAAATTGGTCACATGTCTACCCTTATTCTGTGTGCCCCTTGGTTTGTTATCATGTGTACTGTTTCTTGTACACCGTGTTCTGGAATTTCCAGCGGAATGACTCTTATCCAACTTTAAGATACTCCACAGCATCTCCTTGATGGTGTGTTTCACTTCTTTCAAAGCTAAACTTACCAGAAGTCTTAGGCACCCTAGATTTTTTTAATATAAATATTTTAGATTTTTATTTCATCTTCTGTTTTAGTGTATCAGTAGAAAAGAGCAAATTTTAGATTTTCAAACTTTTGTTTTCCAAAAAATTAAATGTGACAGGGAAATTTTTGTATTTTGTTAAAGAAAGTAGTATATTAAGTAATAGACCACTTTTTAAATAAGAGCTTGTTTACTTTGTAGGTTTATAACCTAGTGCATGATTAAGCAAATATCAAACAGCTTCCAATAATCAATGACAAAATGAGTTGAGTAAACTAAACTGATTAACTGAAACAGAAATGGGTGTACAGTAGAAGGAATGGGCAAAAGGCAACCAAACTAGAAGGTGAGGGTGTGGCAGATGTGACCGTTTAACCTTCAAATCATCAATTCTTACACCATGGCAAGAGTAAGCATAGCCACAATACACAACGTGGTCATCCTGCATCAGCAAGGTCTCTGACAAGCAGAAATTTTGCAGCAGACAGGAGTTTCAATATCTACTGTCCAATCTTCTGAAGAAGCGGTCAAGGTTGATGACCGGAAACACAGTGGTTGGCTATGGAAACTGAGCATAACAGGCGAGAGATTCATCTAACTGACGTCCCTTCTAAATCGGAAGAAGTCCTGCACTGTAATCAGCTCTAAACTCTCAGAAACCACTGAAACCCAAGTATATCCCTCAGCAGTCCAGAAGAATTGTCAGAAGTGATCTTTATGGAAGAGTTGCTGCCAAAAAGCCAGTCCTTTGCAGTGGAAACAAAGCCGAGAGACTCAACTGTGCATAGAAACATGAAGACTGGGGTGCTGAACAGTGGTAGCAAGTACTCTGGACTGGCAAATCAACATTAGAAGATTTTGGCTCAAACAGGAAGCAGTTCGTCCGTAGAAGAGCTGGAGAGCGCTGCATGCATGAGTATCTGCAGCCAATAGTGAAGCACGGTGAAGGGTCCCTGCAAGTTTGGGGCTGCATTTCTACAAATGAAGTTGGTGACCTGGTCAGAATTAATGGAATCCTCAATACTAAGACGTACAAGACCTACTCTCGTCCATCACGCAATACCATTAGGGGGGTATCTGATCAGTCCCAACTTCATTCTGCAGCAGGACAATGACCCCAAGCACATGGCCAAGGTCACAAAGAACTCTCTTCAAAGAACAATAAGTTCTCCAGCAGATGGCATGACCTCCACAAAGCCCCGATTTCAATGTCATCAAGGCTGTCTGGGATTACCGGGCGAGACAGATGCAAGCAAGACAGCTATATTCTGCAGAAGAACTGTGGCAAGTTTTCCAAGATGCTTGGAACAACCTGCCTGCCAATTTCATTATAAAACTTCATAACAATGTACCTAGAGAGCTGAAGAAGTTTTAAAGGCAAAAGGTAGTCACCTGGTGTATACGAGGAAATCTGCAGATGCTGGAAATTCAAGCAACACAGACAAAATGCTGGTGGAACGCAACAAGCCAGGCAGCATCTATAGGGAGAAGCACAGTCGACGTTTTGGGCCGAGACCCTTCGTCAGGACTCCTCAGGTCTCGGCCCGAAACGTCGACTGTGCTTCTCCCTATAGATGCTGCCTGGCCTGTTGCATTCCACCAGCGTTTTGTGTGTGTTTCATCTGGTGTATATAGATCTTATTTAGTTTTTTACTGTTTATTACGCTTTATAGTAATTTTTTTTTGATATTTAGAAACCTTTCATTATTTTTGAAGCCATCTTTGCTTTACAGAATTTACATTTGTCTGAGACTTTTGTACATTATTTGGCAATTCTTACATTCAAGTATGTAACCCTCAGGTTCGGCCAGCATGCGCTTGTCTACGGGAAGACATCCTCTTGCCCAGCAAAACTGAGCAATCTCATTTGTGTGGATGTTGCCTGATGTGTTGCCTGGTTACAAATTTGAACCGCAAAATATCACAGTACACCATATGCAGTTTGAACAATTGAACTTTATAAATCTATATATATCTATTATAAATATATAATACTATAGGGTTAGTAAAGAAACTTAAAAGAAAAAGTGCCCATTTTATTGAAACAGTCTAATGTGAATGTTGGAGCTCACGGATTTGTCCATTCGTTCCCCATCGACCTCCAAGCGTCGCTGACCGTCGGACCCTCGCTCCAAGTCCACTCTGTCCGGCAGTCTACCAACTCGTTCCATTCACTTCTTTTCTCTAAATCTCTCGCCGACAAAAGGCCACAAAACCCCTACTCCCAGACCCACAAGAAAGAACAACAGTTGGATAGCACACGTTCCAAAGCCCCCGTTAGCCCAAATATTGCTGCTACAGAGAAACCATTGCCTTAGCATTACATAGAGGCCATTACATTAGCAGTGAAACCTTACAGCATGTTACAAGTAATTGGTGCAAGTTCTTGCTGTCCCGTCAGGATTAGAACGTGATAGAAAATCAAAAATCTGCAAATGCTGGAAGTGTGAGATTTAAAAATTGCTGGAAACACTCAGCAAGTCAAGCAACATCTGTGGAAAGAGAAATGATTGATTGGAACGGCAGTGATGAAGAGATAAAATCTCTAGAGAATTCTTCGGTGGTTGCCTTTTAGGTGCATTCTGATTCCATGACACACCTTAGAAAGGTACTATAGGCCAGAGCTTTGTATTCAAATTCTGTTTCAGCAAGTTATGAACCTAGTTGCCAATGAATGTCGTAATTTTTGGGATGACTACAAAGTAAGTCCACCGTATATCCTTTTGGGAATTTTCACTCCAACCTGATCTGGCTTATGTTAGCCCCTAGTTGAAATGTGTAATTGATTCTTAATGCTAATATAAAAGGTTCTGTTGGTCTTTGATTTGACAGCACATGTCAGTGAAGATGAGGTTGAGTTATAAGTGGTACCTGTCCAGGATGCACACAGCAATTACAGCTTGTCATATACTTGGTGAACATAGTATCGTCACCTTTTTTAGTTACTTTTCAATCATTAAATAATAAAATTGTTAGCTTTCAAGTAACCTTGAATTTAAGGTGTATTTCCTGTTTGATACAAAGAACAAGCGTTGCAGGTTCTAACATTAAAATATTTTATTTTCCAGTTCCAGTGAAAGAAGTTCAGGCACGAGCTGTGTTTTATCCTCTAACGGGTAAAGGTCAAGCTGTTAATATGTGCTACAGAACACTTTATATAGGAACAGGTGAGCGAAAACCACCTGTTAATGGTTCACTAATAATAATCTTTGCAAATAGAACACGGCTGTGCAACATTGTGCTGACTTCTCCCATTTACAAGTGTTATTTGAAATCCATTGCTAAATCTCTTTGAAATGTTTAATTGTTGCTATCCCACACCCTCCCTCAAATTGTTTACCTGGTTTAATTTGGAGAGGTGAATGTTTTAACAGATGAATATGTTTTGAGGTAATATTTGCATTCAACTGAAAACTTTTGCTGATTTATTGGGCATTCAAAGCAGTTCCTCCACTTGCTAAAGCCAAAAACAGTGAGCTGCATACAATTCCTCTGGAGCTTGGAGGCACATCTTTCTTTGATGTTATTTGACTGATATGAAGCAAAGAGATCACTGGAGAAACTGATAACCTATCATATCGGTCACTTTTTACACTGATTTAGTTTAAGCCTGATTTACCCAATTCAGCTAAATACAGCACATCCAGCATGTATTTCATTGTTGACTAAATGATCACCCGTGGCATGCAAAAGAAAAGTAAAATATCTATCTTTCTGCTTGTGCCTCCCTTTATATCTTCCTTTCTGAATTCTGATCTTTTCAGTTTGACTGAGACATCAACTGTTTTTAGCTGCTGCCATCCCACTGTCTGCAGTGCTTTCACATTTTCAGTCTCCCTATCTCTGCTCGTAGCTGCCTCAAGCTTTCTTACTGTCTCCCCAACCCCTTTCACACCATAATTGGCTGACATACTGATTCCCTAATGCCAGCAGCTGTTTCTCAGTTTTCCTTTCCTGGTCTACAGCTGTCCACTTGTAGTCTCTCTGTCATTATTCCTCCCTTTTTTCTTCTTTGTGCTCTCCTTTTATATTTTCTGTTCCATTTATTTGGTATGTATGCAACTTGCCACAATTTTGTAGTAATCTAGCTCTTTTTTATTCTGTTTTCCAATCTTCAGGTAAATGTTCTCTAAATGATGTAGCCTTTTCCTGGGAACTTTTAACCTTTAGTGCTCCAAATAATTTGAGGGCAGATGGTAAAATACAAACTGGTTATTGCAACTGAAAATTTGCTTTTCTGTTTCATTTCAGGTGCTGACATGGATGTGTGCCTTACAAATTATGGTTATTGTAATTATGTTTCAGGCAAACATGCCTGCATATTCTATGATGAGGTAAGGTTCGTACCCTATCCCAAAAAAGAAATACTTAATTTTGCAATTCTCTCTCTGAAAAAATACCTCAAATTACCTAGAAGTTTCATACCGCTGAAGTGCTTACTTGGTTGTTCAAAAGCTTGAAGCTTGCTCCACTCAGCTTGTAAATCTTGCAAAGCGTAAGTATAATGCTGATGTGTCTAGCCATAACTGATGGTTTTCAACTGGAGGTTCTCCAAGCTGCCTGATAGCAGTCATCTTAAGGAAAATGAGAATTAATGGCAAAATATTGGTAAACAAGGTAAATGATTGTGTAGTGATAAAGAAAAAACAGAAATATTTGTGGTTTGACTCATCAGTGGAATGAAGCTACATAACTGTTAAGCCCTGCACTAAATAGTCACCACATGCAGCTGACTACTAGAATAATGAAGTGTAGTTTATCATGAGAAGAAACACTAAATAGTGCAGAAAGTAAATGTTAAGTTTTGCATATTTCTCGGCACAAAAACTAAGTGCTGTTGGTGAATGTAATCATATCCATTCAACATTTGAAACTTCTTTTGGAGGTGATTAACATTAGTATTTCTGATTCTTGTAAATTGTTATTGCAGGCAATGTTCTTTACATCCAAATGTAGCTTATTTTGTCGTTTCTCATCCTTGGCAAGAGATTAGATGGTAGACCATGATTTTAAAAGTATACAGTGGCATGCAAAAGTTTGGGCACCCCAAGAGATTTGAGCTCTGATAAAACTTTTACCAAGGTCTCAGATATTAATTAGCTTGTTAGGGCTTTGGCTTATTCACAGTCGTTATTAGGAAAGGCCAGGTGATGCAAATTTCAAAGCTTTATAAATACCCTGACTCCTCAAACCTTGTCCCAATAGTCAGCAGCCATGGGCTCCTCTAAGCAGCTGCCTAGCACTCTGAAATTTAAAATAAATGATACCCACAAAGCAGGAGAAGGCTATAGGAAGATAGCTAAGTGTTTTCAGGTAGCCGTTTCCTCAGTTCATAATGTAATTAAGAAATGGCAGTTAACAGGAACGGTGGAGGTCAAGTTGAGGTCTGGAAGACCAAGAAAACTTACCGAGAGAACTGCTGGTAGGATTCCTAGAAAGGCAAATCAAAATCCCTGTTTGACTGCAAAAGACTTTCAGGAAGATTTAGTGGTGGTGCCCTGTTCTACTTTTTAGCAACACCTGCACAAATATGACCTTCATGGAAGAGCCATCTGAAGAAAAGCTTTCCTGTGTCTCATCACAAAATTCAGCAACAGAAGTTTGCAAAGGAACATCTAAATAAGCCTGATGCATTTTGGAAACAAGTCCCGTGCACTGATGAAGTTAAAATAGAACTTTTTGGCTGCAATGAGCAGAAGTATATTTGGAGAAAAAAGGGTGCAGAATTTCATGGAAAAAAATACCTCTCCAACTGTTAAGCACGGGGGTGGATCGATCATGCTTTGGGCTTGTGTTGCAGCTAGTGGCACGGGAAACATTTCACTAGTAGAGGGAAGAGTGAATTCAATTAAATGCCAGCAAATTCTGGAAGCAAATGTCACAGCATCTGTAAAAAAAAGCTGAAGATGAGAAGAAGATGGCTTCTACAACAGGATAATGATCCTAAACGCACCTGAAAATCCACAATGGACTACCTCAAGAGGTGCAAGCTGAAGGTTTTGCTATGGCCCTCACTGTCCCCTGACCTAAACATCATTGAAAATCTGTGGATAGACCTCAAAAAATCAGTGCATGCAAGACAGCCCAAGAATCTCGCGTAAATAGAAGACTTTTGCAAGGAAGAATGGGTGAAAATCCCCCAAACAAGAATTGAAAGACTCTTAGCTGGCTACAGAAAGCTGTTACAAGCTCTAATACTTGCCAAAGGGGGTGTTACTAAGTACTGACCATGCAGGGTGCCCAAACTTTTGCTTTAGGCTCTTTTCCTTTTTTCTTATTTTGAAACTGTAAAAGATGGACATAAAAAAGTAATCTTGCTTAAAATATTAAAGAAATGTGTCATCTTTAACTATATGCCTTTCGGAAATCAGGTCATCTTTTACTCGCTTAGCTATTCACAGTAACAGAAATTTTGACCAGGGTGCCCAAACTTTTGCATGCCACTGTATATCATTGTGGTAGATTTGATAAAGAAGGGTTACCTTGAGGCCAGTGAAGATTAAATAGTAAAGGACAGAAGTAGAGTTTTAATGTAATATATTAGAATAGAATATGAAATATATTTTGCTCTATTGCCTGTTGAAGTGAAGAAAACTATGCAGTAACTGTAGAAGAAATGTAAAAGAAAATTACTCCATTGAAAATAACATAAAATGCTGATGGAACTCAGCAGTTCAGGCAGCATCTATGAAGGGAATTGAACAGTTGACATTTTGGGCTGAGAGCCTTCAGTCTGTCTTTTATCTCACTGAGAAACTGACTCTTGCACAGGTATGCCGAATAGAATGGCCTCTTATGCTGAATTAGTTTTATATCCTAGTAAATAGATTGTTAACTACTTCTCAGATTGAGGGAGCCTACATGTTATTTAAACTAATGAGTAACCCTCCCTTCTGTCTAGTGAAGATTGATTGATGAAAAAAATAAATTATTTATTATGTTATATTTGCAGAGCCTCTGCTTAATTCGATTATCATTGGCTGAGTGAAGAATATGGTTAATTTTGATTTACAGTAATCTTTCAAAGTTCAAGTAAATGTGAGCAGCTGAACTGATGCAGCTTCAAAGATCTAATTCTAGTAATAAGTTGACCTACTTTAAGAAGGAAAAAGGCTTAAAGCTATTAGGTTCTGTGGAGTCAAGTGAAGTTCATTTTTTAAGAAGTGACCACAATTTTCCTGGGTTAATCAGGAACCTTAGTCTTGAATTTTTTAAATAAAAATTTCTACTAAGACTTCCCAGTATCTATTTGTTTTCATGGCAGTGTGAAACAAATGGTGTGATTGCATGAGAATGCTCTGATTTTGTTTGGATTTATTTATAAAGACTAAAAATGGGATTGGTTTAGATGGATGCTTGATGATCAACACAGACTAACTTTGCCAAAGGACCTGTTTTAAGCTGTATGACTCCGAATTTAGTCAGGAAGTAAGTTTTAAGGGGCAGAAAATATAAGCATTTACCTTTTTCCTGGTGTTGCACTTCAACTGATAAGTGAAATTGCTGTTGAAGCAGTAAAGAGGTTGAGAAATATGTGACAAAGTTCCACTCAGTAACTTATTGTGTATAAATATCACTTCTGTTTGGTCAGAGCAAGTTAAAGCTCTCAATACACCATTTATAAGTTATAGATAAGTAAAACAATTCTTGTTTGCATTAGTTTATTTGAAGTTTCTCCTTTTTGCTTTTTATGAGCAATGCCTGATAAACAGCTCACACTGGAGTTAAATATGGACTAATCCATAAAAGTCGAAGGGAGACTTTGGGTACAAAACTCCAAAAACCATTGAACCTTTTAATTAAATGGTGGTGCTATGGTCACATACGTGTACTTAGATAATAAATTTATTTTGAATTACTAATATCAGAGTTACAATATGTAATGTTTAAAACAAAGAATTACTGACATTTTAAACTTTTGTTATATTATCTGATTTTAGAACACAAAACACTATGAATTGTTGAACTACAGTGAACATGGGACAACTGTTGACAATGTACTCTATTCATGCGACTTCTCTGAGAAAACTACTCCCACTCCACCAAGCAGTATTGTTGCCAAAGTACAAAGTGTAATAAGTAAGCATTTTCTTTTTGTATTTCCCAAAGGTAATTTAAATTAATATACAATAATTACTGCTACTTATTTAAACTTGAATCAATGAAAGATGCTTGATATTTGTGACAGGCCTTAAATACTGTCTCCTCATACGAAGTGAAATCAAATGGCATTGGTGACAACAGGGTTTCGCTTCTAAGTGAACTCAGTGCTGTAAAAGCATGGTGGAATCGTCACACAAGTTCCCATAGCCCTTGAATGAAACAATGATTTCGATCTTTGAAGCCAATGTAAGTGCATTCTTCGGGAAAATGAAAACATGAAAAGCATCCAGCTCAGACCTGAGCTGTTCAAGTGGTTGGAGTGTTCACCGATGTCTTTAACCTCTGGCTTTGGCAGTCTGAGGTACCCCCAAACACGAGTCTCCAGCCCAAAACATTGACTGTTAACTCTTTTCCATAGATGCTGCCTGGCCTACTGAGTTACTCCAGTCTTTTGTGTGTGTGGCTTTGAGTCTGAGGTACCCACCTGCTTCAAACAGGTTTCGGTTATACTGGTGCCTACAAAGAACATGGTAACTTGCCTCAATGACTATCATCCAGTAGCACAGTGAAGAAGTGTTTTGAGAAGTTGGTGATGAAACACATCAACTCCTGCCTGAGAAGTGACTTGGATCTGCTCCAATTTGCCTACTGGCACAACAGGTCCATAACAGATGCCATTTCATTGGGTCTTCACTCAGCCCTGGAATATCTGAAGAGCAAAGGTGCATACTTCAGGATGCTCTTTATTGTCTACAGCTCAGCGTTCAATACTGTTATCCCATCAAAACTAACCAAAAGTCTTGCAAGACCTTGGCCTCAATACTTCCTTGTGGAATTAGATCCTCAATTTTCTCAGTTGCAGACCCCAGTCTGTTTGGATTGGCAACAACATTACCACCATGAACTCCATCAGCACAGGTGCACCACAGGGCTGTGTCCTTAGCCCCCTGTGCTTTTTGCTTTACACTTATGACTGGCTAAGCACAACTCTAATGCCATATTTAAATTTGCTGATGACACGACTCACATAGGCTGAATCAATAGTAGTGACAAATCAGCACGTAGACACAAGGTTGAAGGTCTTGGCTGAGTGGTGCCACAGCAACAACCTCTAAATAAATATCAGCAAGACCAAGGTGTTGATTATTGGCTTCAGGAGGAGGAAATTGGAGGTCCATGGGCCAGTCCTCAGCAGGGAATCAGAAGTAGGGAGGTTTAGCAACCTTAAGTTCTGTTACAATTTCAGTGGACCTGTCCTGAGCAATTAAGAAGAAACCATGGCAGCACCTTACTTCCTTAGGAGTTTGCGAAGATTCAGCATGACATCTAAAACTATATATGTGTGGTGGAGAGTTTGACTGGCTGAATCACAGTCTATTATGGAAACACAATCCCATTGAACAGGAATCCTACAAAATGTAGTGGATGTGGCCCAGTCCATTTTGGGTAAAGCCCTCCCCACCATTAGGCAATCTACACGGAGTGTTGTTACAGGAAAGCAACATCCATCATCAAGGACCTCGTCATGCTCTCTTCTCACTGCTGCCATCAAGAAGAAGGTACAGGATTTGAACCACCAGGTTCAAGAATGGTTATTATGCTTCATCAGGCACATGAACCAGAGAGTTCACTTTACCTAATTTCATTTGCCCCATCTCTGACCTGTTCCCACAACCTATGGACTCTTTTTCACACTGCTTGTCTGCCCTGTTGGTGCAGTCTTTTAATGATTCAACTATGGTTATTGGATTTGTTGAGTATGCCCTCAAGAAAATTAATCACAGGGTTGTATATGGTGACATATAGTATGTACTTTGATAAATTTACTTTGAGCTTTGATTTTGTTAAGTTATAAAGGAGGCCATTCAGTCTTATCAATTCAAATTTTCCCTGTGACCTATTCTTCCTATTTCCCCATAATCCCATCAACTTCTCTTCCCCTGTTCACCCAACATCCATTCCAAGATTCTATCACCCACCTATTGGGAGAAATTTAGGGGCCAGTTAATCTACCAATCCACATGTTTGGGATGTGGGAGAAAATGAGAGAAACCGAAGGAAAACCATCCAGTCACAGGGAAAATGTGTAAACTCCACACTACACCACCAGATGTCAGGATTGAGCAGCCCAGCTCTCTGGAAATATGGGACAGACGAGCTGCAAAACTGTTCCTGTAAACAAAATATCCATATTTATTGTTGAGCAGTTTTGCAATATAATCAGGTAGGGCTGTGGAAATATTAATGTGGTCACAAATTTTTTAAATGTTTTAATAGTGAATGAAGCAAGATTAAATGGGTGTTTACAGAAATATGACTGCAGGAACACATGTTGTAGACCAAAGGCTGCCCCTTCTTTACCAAGTACTAGCGTGCTCTTAAATCTTGGATAGGTCCACCCCCATGTCAACATGGCAATGGCACACCAAAAGAAACACATTCTCTACCCCAGTCTCCACACTCACTGAATTGAGCAGCATTGTTGGTCTCCTCCCAGCAGCCTCCTCACCAGTGCCTGTCAACCAGTGAATCACCCATCTCCTTTTCCCCATTCTGCCTTGAAGCACAGGTGAAGGCAGTCCTGTTTGTGCCAACATGACTAGAGAAGGATACAGGACTTGGGATAGGTTCACTGTTTTGAGCGCAGTGAGAATTTTAACTTGTGTTCTTTGGAGGTTATTAAGGCAGTTCATTTCCCTTTGGACCAATAAGTGAGAATTGAAACTATGAACAACATTTTTGATTGCCAGACAGCCCTTTAATTAAGCCTTTTAAACCATGAAAGTGATAAAGAAATGGAAGTATGAAGTATACTGCTGTGCTCTAGGCAACAGAAGATTAATTATGTTGGCGAACAGTTGCAGAAGTATTGAGTTCAAACTGTTAAGATGGAATGTAGCCCATTTCAGCTTAGTTGAAGCCCCTGTTGAAGCAAAGACAAAGGAACCTCCTATAGAGTGATTGCCATCTCCTCCTGTTCTGTTCTACTCCAAAATGTTACTGCAGCAGAGAATAAACTACAGGATTGCTCACTATAGATATTGCCAGCAAAGCCTTACTTGGATGATGTGCAGATTTTTTCATGCACATGGAATTGACTCAAACAGACTTGTACCATAATGATTTATGGATTAAAGGTGATTTTCAAATGGAATTTTCTTGCATACTTGTATATTCCTACATTGTGAACACGCTGAGCAACTTTATTTACTGTAACTATTTTCTGATTTCTCTGCAGAATATTGTAAGAGCAGAAAGGAAGAGGAGGAACAAGAAGAGATGGTCATGAGTTCACAAGGCCAGGGACTGCATGGCAAAACCTGTAACTGTAAGGCCAGCAGCTCGAGTCTAATAGGTGGCAGTGGAGCAGGCTGGGAAGGGACAGCGTTGTTGCATCATGGGAGTTATATCAAGCTTGGTTGCCTGCAGTTTGTTTTCAGTATCACGGAATTTGCGTTGAAGCAGCCAAAAGAGGAGGAAACCCTGGTACACGAAGCTGACTTAGAACAGAAGCATTTGATGAAACTTCATCAAGTTCCAGTGTTACGATCCAACTCTGTTCCATGAGGGTTTCTGAAGTGTACATAGGACTAAACAGGGAACCATGAACCGAAGAAGCTGTCTTTATATTGCATGGAATGAAATATCTTCAGCATTTTTTTCCTTTTTTTTGCTCAGATTTTGTGGGCAGTTGCACATAGAATTTGTATAATGACTTCTCTTTTAAATATGTAACTTGTCATAGTTGTAAATGTTGACTGAATGGGAAGAGGCAGAAGAGTTCTGTTTGAAGGTCATGGCAAAGCCCTAAGTAGAACAAACTGGAAAAGCCTAGGATACGTTCAGACTGCATCCCTAAACATGTACAAATAATCAAAGACTTGTTATATTTTGTGCCAGTGACAATAGTTTTTATAAATATGTGCAAAGTTTTCATAAAAGGATATGTTTATCTACTCTGATCATTGTTTTATTTAATGTATCTGGAATCCTATGACCCAGATGTTTTCTGCTACTTTTGCACTACAAGTAGCTGCTGTGTACTGATTAAAGAGGAAAAAAATCTTTCAAATATCAATGGTATTTTATTTGACTGAGAAAGGAGAAGTATTAAAGTAGAGTCTGTGTCAATGCACCTTTTAATGGTGCCAGTGGTTTTTAAATGTGTAACACGCTAAAAACTTGTGGTATGGCACCTGCTGCCGTTGTGTTGTATTGTAGTGTAAAAGTTTGTCGTAAGCTTGTTAAGGTCCTTTTTCACACAGTAGTTTAAATGTAAATAGTTAATGTATTGTTTCAGATTTTACAACAGACACTTTCATGTATTCTGTATATAAAAATTTGACTCCAAGTTCCTGTCTCTGCCTGTCTATTATGACTGTAAATACATCAGATTTTTTTAAAGAAACTTTTGTTGTAGTTGAATATTTTAACATCATTTTACTATTGTGAGTCATTATCACCCATTTTCTTCCATAAAATGAAAGGCACAGCTTTTCAGTATTTATCTTCCTAACATGTGTGATCCATATGTCTTTGTGATGTCTTTGGTTTTTCTGATCAATGTTATTGTTTGATTTCCCTGATACTACCTCAATTAACTTGCAAAATTACTTTGGGTATTATCTTTAACTTTTAGTTATCTTATACTTTTTAATACAGAGGATGGTCGTGTCATCAGATTTTAATGGCCGTGGATGTTGCTGCCCGGAAGGCCATTGTGATTATGTCTTGCAGTTATTCTTCCGATTTCAATGAAGTTAAAAGGCATTATAAAGAAAACGATCCGAAAATCTGAGCTGCACTGATGATGTCTTTTGTTTCTTTTGGCTATAAAAGTACTTGGTTACTGTAGAGCTGGTTCAAGTTGTGTAAAAATATTCCAGAGCAAGAAGAAAAGTAGATTGAAGCATTTTAATGAGATTTCCATTCTTCGTGTAGTTAGGCAGTACAATACCAGTTGCTGGGACAAATTCTAAGATGGGGATCTTTGAAAAATATTGATTACACAGAAATCTGTCCTCATTTCAATAATAACTTTCAGATATAGAAATCTTATGATTGCCAGCAAGAGCAGATATGGCGATCAAATTAAAAGCTGCACACTTTAATATTTTACAACTTCCAACTGCCACACTACTGCTTTGGGTTCTACAGTCCTGCCTGTCTAATTTAAATCCACCCAAGCAGCATGAGCAAATCTCATCAGATTTCCTCTAGTTTAGATGCTATCCATCCCTCTGGTACAGGTCCTACTTGTTCTGCAAGAGAGCCCATTGATCCATATACTGGAAGCCTTCCCTCCTGCACCAGCTCCGTTGCCACTCGTTTAACTATACCATCTTTCCACTGTTTGTGGCATGGTGAGTAATCCTGAGATTACAATCCTAGAGGGTACTGTGCTTTAATTTACTAACTCCCTAAATTTCCTTTGCACAACTTCCACACTCTCTTCATGGTTACGTTGTGCACCCATATGGCCTGTGACCTCAATGTACAAAGACTCCCTTGACCTTGACACCAGGAAGACAATGCACCATTCCTGGAGACCCATTCATAGCTACAGAAGAAGCTATCTGTGTTTGCCTAGACATTGCACTACCCTGCATTACAGTAGAGCCAATTGTGGTACATATTCTCCCCAGGGAAGCCATTCCCCCAGCCCCCATCTGGTGTACCTGTTTGAGAGGGTATAACTGCTGGAGACTCCTGCACCTCCTGGCAGTCATACACCTAACTGACTGAATCTATATTGTAACCACCTCCTTGAAAGTACTATCTCTGACATTGCTTCCTGTATGCTCCTCGTCAAGTATAACTGGACACACCATGCAAACAGTTGTTAGGGTCACTAGACTGCTTCCTGATCTCTAGTATCTGACCAGGAAGGGTATACCACTCCACTGAGTGGGAGGAGGAGAGGAAAAGCCCTACCTTTCCCTTGCATTTTTTACCATTTGGCCTCCTCACCAAAGTTCACAGAAGCCCCTACTTCAACCAGCAGTATCGCTGACCTTAAAACAGTGCTTCTCAAAATGTCCACACCATGAGAGCCTATCTCCTTTTTATTTGCTTATGAAGCTAACAGCAACAGACACTTGAAATCTCCCACACTGTTTCTGGTGGTTAGGGCTATCAATGAATCTGATCAGAACGATGGTTAGAATTGCTGCTTTTGTAACCCAATTTAAGTGAATATTTCTTGCTTTCTCTATAGTTGTTGGATCTGTTTGTGACTTGTCTAGCTTCACTATGAACACTATAAAGGGACATATTACTTGCTTGATTTACTACTAACCACATGCAAATGAAAATATAATGGAAAATAGTTCTTCATATTGCATGCCTTAAAGCAAAATTCTTGGTGTTTTTTTCACCAAAATGAAAGGAAATCGATGCTGAATACGGTTAAGTCACGAACAGATCTAGTGACTAGAGGGCAAGCAAGAAATATTCACTTCAAAGTTAATTTACCTTGATTAATACTATAGAGACCAAGGCCATCCATAAAGAATCAGAGCAAAAATGAAAATTAAAATGGGTTAAGTGACCATATCAGATATATAGTAGTCAACGTAAATAGGAATTCAAATATTCTTTAGATATGTAAATAGTAAAGTTATGGTACACAAATTAGGGATTTCTTTAAGGCCAAAATAGATTGTGCAGGCTCCATTAAGATACTAAATGAACATTCCATATTTACTAAATAAGGATGAAGGTGACTCTAGAAATAGTGAAGATTGTATAAATTAATCATTAAATCCTCAATGATCTTTGATACAAGAGTGACCCTTAGAAAAAATGGGTAGATGTTATTCCCTTATTCAACAACAAGGAGTAAGGATAAACCCAGCTATCAGAGAAGTCAATCTAAACTCAGTACTAGATAACTTCTAGAAACATTAAATTGTGACAGGATTGACAATCACCTTGAGATAATTGAATTAATTAAGGGAAGCCAGCACAGATTTGTAAAGAGTAAATTGTTCTTAACTAATTTGATAGAAGATTTTGCTGAGGTCACAGGCAGAGTTGGTCAGGGAGATGAGGTCAATAGACTTCCAGTAGGCTTTTGGTATAATGCTGTGTACCAACTGGTTTATCAACAGAGGTGCTCTCTAGTCCAAAATATTGCTACAGGCTTTGTCATAGAGTTATACAGCATGGACACAGACCATTTGGCCACTCATCCAAGATGTCTCAAGGTAGTCAAGCACTGTTACCCTCAGACAGCACAAGGCTATGCTGCTACACTGGTGAGTTTATCATTGATGTTTACCTTTACTGAGGCGGTTGAAAAGTGATCCTATTTCCAGGGTCTTGCCACAGATTTTGATTGTGGGGTGTTTCTGTGTTACAGGGTTGGGTTGTTGGAGGAGCTTGTCTTCCAGATGTTCACTGTTATTTAAGAATCACCAGTGGTCTAGAACTTGGTCTCAGTATGAGCGTACACAAACATAATTTGTGGATTGTAATTTAATGACTGACAATGGGCGCTCTTGAGAAGGAGTGACCGTCAAACATTTTCCATCTGTCTTGATGATTATCTTCACTCTAATTCTTCTAAGCCTGACACAGATAAGGACGAGGACTGCCAAGATGTGATAATTTTAGCTTCTGGCTCAACCAGCTCATCCTCCCAATTACACCTACGTGACCAATTAACCTACTAATCCATACATCTTTGAAATGCAGGAGAAAACTGGAGTATCCAGAGGAGACCCCGGCGGTCATGGTAAGAAATTATAAACTCCTGACTTGCAGTTGCAGAATTCACCTGGGTTACTGGCACTATAATGGTGTTAATCTAAACAGCATACTAATGTGCTGCCCTTTTCAATCTTTTAAGAAAGACTGCGAAAAGCTGGATTGATAACTCAACCTTGCTTGATCCAGCCTGTACCAGGATTAGAACCATAGAACATTACAGCACAGAAACAGGCCTTTTGGCCCTACTTGGCTGTGCCGTACCATTTTTCTGCCTAGTCCTACTGACCTGCACCTGGGCCATATTCCTCCATACACCTCTCATCCATGTACCTGTCCCAAGTTTTTCTTAAATGTTAAAAGTGAGCCTGCATTTACCACTTCATCTGGCAGCTTATTCCACTCTCTGTGTGAAGAACCCCTCCCCCATGTTCCCTTAAACTTTTCCCCCTTCACCCTTAACCCATGTCCTCTTTTTTATCTCCCCTAGCCTCAGTGGAAAAAGCCTCCTTGCATTCACTCTATACCCATCATAATTTTATATATCTCTATCAAATCTCCCCTCATTCTTCTACGCTTCAGGGAATAAAGTCCTCACCTATTCAACCTTTCTCTGTAACTCAGTTTCTCAAGTCCCGGCAACATCCTTGTAAACCTGCTCTGCACTCTTTCAACTTTATTAATATCCTTCCTGTAATTAGGTGACCAAAACTGCACACAATACTCCAACAATACCTTATACAACCTCACCATTACATTCCAACTCTTATACTCAATACTTTGATTTATAAAGGCCAATGTACCAAAAACTCTCTTTACGACCCTGTCTAACTGTGACGCCATTTTTAGGGTATTTTGTATCTGTATTCCCAGATACCTCTGCTCTACTGCACTCTTCAGTGCCCTACCATTTACCTTGGTTTTTCCTTCCAAAGTGCAATACCTCACAATTGTCTGCATTAAACTCCATCTGCCATTTTTTCCAGCCCATTTTTACAGCTGGTCCAAATCCCTCTGCAAGCTTTGAAAACCTTCCTCACTGTCCAATACATCTCCAATCTTTGTATCACCAGCACATTTGCTGATCCAATTTACCACATTATCATCCAGATCATTGATATAGATGACAAATACCGTGGACCCAGCACTGATCCCGGTGGCACACCACTAGTCACAGGCTTCCACTCAGAGAAGCAATCCTCCACCACCACTCTCTGACTTCTCCCATTGAGCCAATGTCTAATCCAATTTACTACTTCACCATGTATACCTAGCGACTGAATCTTCCTAAATAACCTCCCATGTGGGACCTTGTCAAAGGCCTTACTGAAGTCCACATAGACAACATCCACTGCCATCCCTTCATCCATTTTCTTGGTAACCTCCTCGAAAAACACTAATTTGTTAAACTTGACCTACCACGCACAAAGCCGTGTTGACTCTCTCTAATAACTCCCTGTCTATATAAATACTTATAGATCCTGTCTCTTAGTACTCCTTTCAATAATTTACCTATTACTGACGTCAAACTTAGTGGCCTATAATTTCCCAGATTACTTTCAGAGCCTTTTTTAAACAACAGAACAACATGAGCTATCCTCCGATCCTCTGGCACCTCACCCGTAGATACTGACATTTTAAATATATCTGCCAGGGCCCCTGCAGCTTCAACACTAGTCTCCTTCAAAGTCCGAGAGAATACCCTGTCAGGTCCTGGGGATATATCTACTCTGATTTGCCCCAAGATAGCAAGCACCTCCTCCTTTTCATTCTGTATAGATTCCATGACCTCACTACCTGTTTGCCTTATTTCCATTGACTCCATGCCAGTTTCCTTAGTAAATACAGAAGCAAAAATCCCCTTTAAGATCTAACCCATTTAAGATCCCCCCCCCCATTTCTTTTGGTTCCATACATAGCCGACCACTCTGATCTTCAAGAGGACCAATTTTATCCCTTCAATATGTGGAAAATTAAAATCCCCTACTATCACAACTTTACGTTTCCTGCAGTTGTCTGCTATCTCTCTGCAGATTTGCTCCTCCAATTCTCGCTGACTATTGGATGGTCTATAATACAACCCCATTAATGTGGTCATACCTTCTTGTGTCTCACTCCACCCATATGGCGTCGGTAGACAAGCCCTCTAATCTGTCCTGCCTGAGCACTGCTGTAACATTTTCCCTGACTAGGAATGCCACCACCCCCCACCCTTCATCCCTCTGCTGCTATCATGTCTGAAACATCGGAACCCTGGAACATTAAGCTGCCAGTCCTGCCCCTCCTGTAGCCAAGTTTCACTAATGGCTACAATGTCATAATTCCATGTGTCAATCCACGCTCGCAGCTGGTCAACATTCCCACAATACTCCTCGCATTGAAATAGACACACCTCAGAAGATTATCACCACCACACACAACCCTTCTATTTGTGACTTTGCATGAAACTTTAACATCATTATATTTTCACCCCCCCGCTCCACTATCTACTTTGGCACTTTGATTCCCATCCCCCTGCAAATCTAGTTTAAATCCCTCCCCCCAATAGTACTAACAAACCTCCCTGCAAGGATATTAGTCCCCTTGTAGTTCAGGTGTAACCCGTCTCTCTTGTACAGGTCCCACCTGCCCCAGAAGAGGTCCTAATGATCCTGAATTCTGAAACCCTGCCCCTCCTGAGATTATCACCCTTGAGGTCCTGCTTTTTAACTTCCTACCAAGCTCTCTATACTCACTGTTCAGAACCTCCTCACTCATTCTTCCTACATCATTGATTAGTTCCACAGTGGACCCATTGGTTAGGATCATAAGGTCCAAGGCAGAACAGGGTGCCAGACCACGGATAATTTCTATATTGTACCAATTTTAAAAATCAGCCATCTCAAACTACTGGGCAAATATACCAAGACTGGCTATTTCCAGTTTGACAAGATAAGCTAACCAGATGCTGGCCTGCTATACCAGGCCAACATTCCCAGTGGCAGTGCTGATGAGAGGTCATGGCCCAAAACCTCACCTGTTTATTTTGCTCCAGAGATGCTGCCCAACTTGGTTAGTTCCTCCAGCATTTGTGTGTGTGTCTTTGCAGCTTCTCCTCTGCGGGGTGCAAGGATGAATTGCAGATGTGTGGCTATGGTTTTTAGTATACTAAATTTAGTGTTCACTCAACACTGTTGGGATGGTGTTATAGGGTGATGCCCATAAGGACATTTAACAGATGGTGCAGGGAAAATGGAGGTTTATGGACTATATAGGAAGGGACAGTTCGTTTATTAAGTTTATATATTTTAGGGTGGCACGGTGGCTTTACAGTACAGGCGACACGGTTCAATTCACGGCACTGTCTGTGCGGAATTTGCATGTTCTCCCTGTGACCGTGTGGGTTTCCTCCCACAGTCCATAGACATACCAGTTGGTAGGCCATTGTAAATTGTACCATGGTTTGGAGTTGCTGAGAAGCGTCGTTCAAAGGACTGGAAGGACCTATTCGGTTCTGTGTCTCAACATCATGACACCAAAGGGCCTATACTGTCCTGTACTTCGTGTGGGAGTCAAGATGAAGCCTCAGACCCCAAAGTATTAACACGATTTCCCTCCACAGGTTCCCGATCCGCTGAGGTCTTCAGACAGTTTGTTTGCTGCTAAAGATTCCAGCATCTGCAGACTTTTGCCAACTGCTTGTGAGGAATTGGAAAAGACAACAAAAGCCCTTGCCATGTGCTAAAATATGGTAAACTGCAATTTCACCCAATCCAAATCCATCCATCTGGGTGATTAAAATTGGTATCTTGATTTTGAATGCTCTAAATATATTGCAAAGAATAAACTAAATTAGATTAAAGGGACCAGAGTGCGAGTGAAAAAGAAATACACAAGGGAGAAATGTTCTACAGATTGAAAGGAAACTGTAATATTGTTTGTTGTATCATAGCAAAAGAATGTGTAAAATAAACTATTTCCATAATAAATTGGCATTCATTTACCATTGGAACGAAAGATGTCAATGAAGTATTTTATATTTACACATAACCGGAAGGGGGCGGCTGTTTGTTTTTCCTCGCCACTGAGCGGAGAGCAATTTGCAGAGGAGGCGTCAGATGTTTAACAGGAAAGCTTTGGTTCCTTTTGTTAAATTGGATTACTGTCTCTTCTGTAGCAAATTTCAAGTGCGGCTCAGTAAACAAGCGTGCAACTTTTAAAGAAAAATTAGATTACAGGAGCAGCCATGGTTTCATGGATCGTAGCTTCAGCGATAGCCATAGCCTTGTATATTTTAATCTACTACAATTTCCTGAAGGGGGTTCCATGTCGGAGTGACACCTCGCTGAAAGGAAAGACGGCGATAGTCACAGGTACACATCGCTTTCTTGTGAACAGAGCCGACTATCTGCCAGGCTATCCTATCTATCTGTGTAAACTCTTTTATTTGTACATGTTCCAAGATTAAACATCGTGGCCAGGCAAAAGGCTTCGTGTTTCTTTCACTGGAAGCATTGTTTGTTTTTTTTTCACCTCGACTTTTCCGGTGCGGTTAAACTCTTGTATTGATTGAACTTCTGTCTGTGTGTATCAGGTGCAAACACGGGCTTGGGGAAGGCCACGGCGCTCGATCTTGCTCGCCGAGGTGCCCGGGTAATACTGGCTTGCAGGAGCAAAGAGCGAGCGGAGCCGGCGGTCTTCGACATCAGGAAGGTAACGATCCAACTCCCGGTGCAAACTGTCCCGAGCAATAGCAACGCCTGTTTAGAAGTCCTGGTTTCTTTCGCAGAAGCTTTGAGTTGAGAGAACTTAAATTGGAGACCCAAAAGAATTTAAGTAAGGAGGAATTGTAAAGTGAAAAAGATTTCAGACTTTTATTTTGGTCAATAGATTGCTCATATTGCAAGAACTTCAGCTGGCGCCATTGAGATTATATTAAAGGCGCCATATAAATGTATTCTTTTACAGCTGGCATTAGTGCACAATTTTTTAAAAAATTTACAAGAATTTTGAATTGAGTTTCCAATGCGCAGTGACTACGTCTCAAACGCACTTTTATCTGCGTTATCGAGTCTCCTGATAGGGACGTGAAAGGCGCTATATGAAGGCGGGATTCGCTTTGGTCTATTCTGTGATACAGTATTTTAGTGCGGTATTTGAACCATGATTTTTAAACAATGTAAGTGTGGCTTTCGAAATGGAAGCTGTTTCCATGAATTAAAAGAAAATATTTGATTGAATTGGACGTTTGAACTGAAAGAGGTTTAATTTCTTCTGGGTGGTAAGTTTCTGTATTACATTCTACAAGGTAAACAAAACTAATTCTTTTTGCAACCTCGAGATCTCTTGAGACGCACTGGGGCCAATGATACAAATTTCTGTTGCAGTCAGTGTTGTCATTACAAAATACTCTTTTGAATGTGTGCATAACAAGATCACATGATTGTAATATGACAATGGCCAAATAATCAACATTTTTTTTGTCATAAATGATGCCTAAATATTGGTCAGGACACCAGAGGAAACTCCTTTGTCCTCTGTTACATTAATGCAGTGGGAATAGTTTACCCTGGTTCACCGGATTAGGTCTGGGTTTGCCATCTTCTTTGGATGACAACTCTGTGCTGTGGTGGAAGCTGAGTTCAGACGCTGTGCTTCCAAATAGTCAAATGAAGCCACTACTTAAGAAATGTCCAAGTCAGCTCTCAGAAAGCAATGTTTGGGGGAGATCACAGTTTGGAATTCTCTCTGGCCCTGATAAAGCCTTGTATTACCAGCATTCTCAGGCTGGTGTGAGCCATAATTTACACGACTCTTTTGGTTTAAAAGTTCATTTATTCTCAAAGCATATTTCCGTATACAACTCTGAAATTCGTCTTTTTCCAGATAGCCATGGAACAAGGAAAGAACATGAGTGTCGTTCAGGGAGAAACATCAAACCCACCCATCCCCTACACGCACACAAAAAAGAATGGTATCCTGATCGTCAACCCCCAAAACTCCCCTCCCCTGCACAAATCAAAACGGAAGCACTGACCCCCCCCCCAAGAAATCACCCCTCCCTGCACTAAAAATAACAGAACATCAACTCCCAAACTCCCCTCCCCTCACACGACAACACAGAATAGGAACTGGCGATTTTTAAAAAAAAACACAATATAAAAGCTACAAGTCTGAAAAAAGTCTGCAGTCCGTAAGCAGTCCAATCCATAAACGCAGAACCATGGTACCATCCTACAATATCACCGGCATTCATCAAAAGAGAGAGGCACCACACGAGGCCTACCCGCCTGGCACAGCAAACAACACAGCGATCAGACTCCTCAGCAGTGATCAAAAGGAAGGCAGTCCATGCTGAACTCCCGCTCACCTTCCGCGTTGGTCTCAATCTTCCTCGACACTTTAATCAGTGATCAATGGACACTTTAATCAGCAAAATGGAATTGAGTGGACTGCCACTCACTGGCTTTTTTTTTGTTTTTTTTGCACCGTTCTCTGTAAACTCTAAACTGTGTGTGAAAATTCCAGGAGATCAGCAGTTTCTGAGATGCTCAAGCGCTGTCTGGCTTGAACAGTCACTCCACAGTCAGTCACGTTTGTTCCCCATTGTGATGTTTGGGTCTGAACAATAACTGAACCTCTTGACCAGGTCCACCTGCTTTTATGCATTGAGTTGCTGCCACTTGATTAGGTATTTGCATTAACAAGCAGGTATAGCTAATAAAGTGGCCAATGAGTGTAAGTGTTCAGAATTAATATGCATGATACGGCACCTATAGGGAGTGCTCTTGCCGAGAAGCAGTGTGGCATATTTGAATGCAGTTCCAATGAGGTGAACAGAAACATTGCTAAATTGAGATTGTTGGGACAGACACAGTCCAACATAGAAAGTTTGTTAGACTATCACTGTCATTGTAACATATATCGCTAAGTGTTTAACTTTCTGAAAAGCATTAGACTTTTTGATATTTGAGTTTCTTGGGGGAGAGGGGATGTACTTTGTGTCTCTTTGCTCCACACTCCAACTTAGTGGCGGTAATGCATCTTCTGTTGGTCTGCCCTCCGCCATTTAAACTTTACAAGAAGAAAGGCAAGGAGCAATGCTGAACTCTGATGGGTAAAGGAGATGAGAAAGGGAACCATTTGTGGAGAGATGGCTTCTTGTGGCTGTGTGTTGGGGCGGGGGGGGGGTGTTGAAAAAGTATTTTTTTATCCCCTGTGTAATGTCATGATATCCAAGATAGTTTAACACTGTGTATTTGTCGTTTACAGAAGAGCGGCAACAACCAGGTGATCTATATGTACCTTGATCTTGCGAGTCTTAAATCGGTGAGGGCTTTTGCAGAGACCTTTCTACGATCAGAGCCCCAGTTAAACTTGCTCATCAATAATGCAGGAAAGTATATTGTAACCAATCTCGAACGCCAACACTTGCCCATGTTCATGTTAATGAACTAAAATCACTGAGCATCCATATTCTATCCGAACTAACTGGCTTATTTATATTTAATAAATAATTATGAATTTATAGCCCATTGCACAAACCCTAACCATTGTGCTGGGATGTGTTTAGCATAATTAGTTGCCTAATGCCAGATTTTCAGCAGCTGACGTATAAACTGCCTGACCAGCTTCTAAGACTTGCCTAGCTATTTTTCGGAATAATCTGCTGCGCAGTGGTGCAGCAGTTAGTGCTGATGACTCTCAGCTCTAGTGGAACAGGTTCACCCCTGACCTTGGGTTTTGGTTTCCTATTGCCGCAGGTGCCAAAGTACGGTGAAAAAAATCAGATTTGCAAGCTCTGCACAGAGATGATTTTTAAAAAAACACACGCAAGTACTTTGAAGTTCTACAAGGAAAACCAGTTACAGAATGCAGAAGAGCAGAGCTTCTCATTCCCATTCTGACATGTCAGCCCATGGCTGCCTCCTGTGCCATGATGAGGCCACCCTCAGGGTGGACGAGCGACTCCTTCTATTCCGTCTGGGCAGCCTCCAACCTGGTGGCATGAACATCGACTTCTCCTTCCGACTTAAAAGAAACTCACCCTCCCCTCTTCTATTCCCCACTCCGGCCCCTCACCTCTTCTCACCTACCCATTATTTCTCCCTAGTGCCCCCCCCCCTTCCCTTTCTCCCCTGGTCCACTCTGCTCTCCTATCAGATTCCTTCCTCTCCAGCCCTTTATTGTTCCCACCTACCTGGCTTTACCTGTCACCTTCCAAATATCCTCCTTCCCCTCCTACACCTTTTTATTCTGACAATTTTTTCCCCTTTCATTCCAGTCCTGAGGAGGGATCTCGGCCCGAACGTCAACGGTCTGTCCACTTCCATGGATGCTGTCTGACCTGCTGAGTTCCTCCAGCGTTTTGTGTGTGTTGCTCTGGATTTCCAGCATCTACAGAGTCACATGTGTTTATATTGTGTTATGGGTACAGTGAAACTGCGGTGCAGGGAGTCAAAAATGATGCAAAGGCTTTGGTGAGGTAGATTGTGATGTCAACAGTTCATAGTTAACATAAAAGTCCGTCAAGAGTGTTATGTCAAAGCACGAGAAGGCGTCCTTGAGCCTGGTGCTGACAGTGTGTCGTTTGAAGGGTTTCTCTGGAACTGCATGAGTTTCTTCCAGATTTTCTGGCTTCCTCTAACATCCTCTTGGTAAGTTGGGTGTTAATTGCACAACTGAAGGGCCTGTACTGTGCTTTGTGTTCACACAAGCATGTGATTGGCCACACACCTCTAGGGTGTAGGGGGATAGAGTTGTTGGTCTGTGAGAGAGAGTAGGGGAACAAGTGGGGGCATGGGATTGCAGGGAGAGCTGACACAGTCGGCCAAATGGCCTTCTATGTTCTCAGAGAAAAAAAAATCCATTCCCTTTTCAACCTCTGTTGCTAGTGAGATTCTGGCAGCAATATACACAATGTGCTGGAGGAGCTCATCGGGTCAGGCCGCGTCTGACCTGACCTGACGCGGGAATAAACAGTCGACATTTTGAACCGGGGTCCTTCATCAGGATTGGAAAGGAAGGGAGAAGAAGTCACAATAAGGTGGGGGGGGGGGTGAGAGGAAGAATTTCAAGGTGGCAGGTGGAAGGTGAAACCGGTTGAAGGGGTGAAGTAAAGAGCTGGGAAGTTGAGATAAAGGGCTGGAGAAGGAGTCTGATTGGAGAGGACAGAAGACCATGGAAGAAAGGGAAGAGGAAGGAGCACCAGAGGGGGGCGATGGAATTTCCAGCATCTTCTGTACCACTTGTGTCTAAGGTTCCTATTTCAGGGAAAAGACCAATAAAAAGGTATGTTAGACTGTTTGAAATACTGATAGATTGCGTTGTCATTGCCTCTTGCTAAGAGGAAGAACATACTGCCAGTATCTCAGAAGTAGTAGCTGTGGTGAAAATTGATCAGAAAATAAACTAGGAAGATTACTGTACTTCAAGCACCTCTGTTTGTTTTGCCCATTACAAATTCCCCTGTGGACTGTGTTGCTGGAAACTGTCTGTGTAAACATCTTGTAGTGTGATTAGACCTACTCCTAGCAGGGGCACCACTGTATCAGCCAGGTACAGCCATACTGTGGTAAATCACCTGGACAATTTCCACTACGTGTACAAAGAAGGCAAATTCTCAAGGCAATATCGGCTGGACAGAAATAGTGACTTTAAATTACTAATGATGTAGTTGTGTCTCAAGTTGAAGGAAAACCTTGCAGGAAATTTGAAATAAAATACAGTGCAGAAAATAGAAGGCATCTATTTCTAGCTCCACAGCAGCAGCCTGACCTTTTGAGTATTTTCAGTACTTTCTGATTGTATTATTAAACTGTAATTGTAATTCAAGTTTTAATGATCACATATTTGCATAAACAACATAGAACAGTGCAGCATAGTGCACCCCCTTTGGTTGTGCCATTCTTTTAACCTGCTCTGAGATCAAGCTAACCCTTCCCTCCATTTTTCTATCATCCATCTGCCCATCTAAGAGTTACTTAAATGCCCCTGATGTACCTGTTTCTACCACTACCTCTGGCTGGGCTTTCCATGCACCTCCCACTCTCCATATTTAAAAACAAACATTAATTTGCCCTCTTACTACTTTCCTCCAATCACCTTCAAATTATAAACATAAGAGGTCTTGCAGATGCTGGAAATCCAGAGCAACACAGACTTGCTGGAGGAGCTCTCAGCAAGTTTAGCAGCATCCATGGACTGGAATAAACTGTCAGAATTTTGGGCCAAGGCTCTGCATCAGGGCCAGAAGGGAAGAGGGGAAGATTCCAGAGTGAAAAAATGGGGGAGAGGAAGGAGAACAAGCTAGAAGGCCCCCGCCACCTCCCACTCGGACAACGACTTGGGTGGCCTGTTCCAGACTGCGACACAGCTGCCTCCCACTCAGAACTCGATTCAGTTCAACTGCATATCCTGCTGTCTCCACCTCCGGTTCAAATGGCCCCGGGCATCTCCAGAACAAGATTGACGTTGCCTGTAGCTCCGGCTCTCACCCCAAACTTGGCCGCCTCCACTCCAGACTGACACCTTCCTTGCTCCTGCTGGGCCCCTGTATTCGCGTTCCCCAATCCCGGATCTCTCGGGGTCCCCCATCACCTCCTAGGTCCTCCGAGACTCTCCTCCTCCCACCCTACTTTCCCTCAACCCTGTGGAATGGGCTGGTGGAGGTGGAAACGATAGGGTCTTTTAAGAGACTCCTCAATAGGTATGTGGAGCTCAGAAAAGTGGAGGGCTTTGGGTAAGCCTAGGTAGTTCTAAGGTAAGGACATGTTCGGCACAGCAGGCCGAAGGCCCTGTATTATGCTGTAAGTTTTCTATGTTTCTCCCCGCTCTTCTGATGCCAGCACTCTTCTCCCAACTGTGTCATCACCATTCCCTCCAATCCTCCCCTCTCCAAGGCAAAACTGTGTGTCCTCAGCAAGAGCCTTACCTTTGTCCTCTCTTACCCACATCTCATTGAGCTCTGTGCCCACTACGATGCCAGGCTCTTTGGGTACACTTCTTTGACCCCTTCTCCCATCTCAGGACATCAACAAAACATCAACTGGCTCAATTTCAACACTCCTGTCTCCTCCTCGGACCTTTCCCCCAACCCCCCTCTGAATGCACTGTCCTTTACTCTTGTCCTCACCATCAAACTAGCAGACAAAGTGGGTGTTGTTATAGTGGGACAGACTGTCCTTTACCTTGCTGAGGCCACATGGCAGCCCTCAGACATCTCCTCTTAACTTGCCCCTTGAAAAGGACCCCAGTCTAGACCATCACTAACCTCATTAACTCTGGAGATGATCTGTCTACTGTCATAAACTTCATAGTCCCCTTACCCCGGGCTGCTCGCTTCTACCTCCTACCCAAGATCCACAAAGCTGACTGTGCAGGAAGGCCCATTGTCTGTGGCTGCTCCTGCCCCAGTGAGCTTGCTTCTGCACACTTCAGCTCCATTCTATCCCCCCATGGTTCAATCCCTCCACACCAATATCTGTGACATTTCACATCCTCTCAATCTCCTCAACAACTTTCGGTTCCCTGGCCCAACTGCCCTATTTTCACTGGATGTCCACTCACTGCGCACTTTTATCCCCCCCCCCCCCCCAAGTAGACCGTAAAGCTCTCTGCTTCTTTCTTGACAATCCATTTCTCCACCACCAACTTCCTCCCTCAGGCGGAACTGGTCCTCACTCTCAACAATTTCTCCTTCAGCTCCTCCCACTTTCTCCAGACTCAAGGGGTAACCATGGGCCCCAGCTATATCTGTCGTTTTGTTAGCTATGTGGAACAGTCCATGTTGCAAATATTCTCTGGTAATGCTCCTCAAATCTTTCTGTGCTACATTAACGACTGTATTGGTGCTGCTTCATGCACCCATGCTGAGCTCATCAATTTCCTCAACTTTTCCGCCAGTTTCCACCCTGCCCTTAAATTCATTTGGTCCATGTCTGACACCTCTCTTCGCATTCTCAATCTCTCTGTCTCCATCTCTGGATACAAACTGTACTGATAACTTTTATAAACTTTCCAATTCCCGCGGATATCTTGACCGTACCTCTTCTCACCCCGTCTCCTGTAAAAATGCTATTCCCTCTTCTTAGTTCCTTTGTCTGCACCACATCCGTTCCCAGATTGAGGCTTTCCTTTCTCGAACATCAGAGAGGTCCTTCCCTTTCAAAGAACGGTTTTTCCCTTCCTCCACATTGATGCTGCTCTCACCTGCATCTCCTTCACTTCCTAGACATCTGCGCTCATCCCATCTTCCTGCCGCCTTAACAAGGATACTGTTCACGTACCGCCCCATTAGCTGCTGTACACAGCACATTATTCTCTGCCACTTCCACCAACTCCAATGGGATCCTACCGCCAAACCCATCCTTGCCTCTTCCCGCACACCGTCCTCCCACTCTCCACTTACTTCTCGGATCGTTCCAAACGTGATTCCCTAGTCCATTCATCCTTTCCCAATTGTCTCCCACCTAGTACCTACCCCTGCAAGTGATGGAAGTGCTACCACTGCCCGTTCATCTCCTCCCTCGGGGGCCTAAACAGTCCTTCCAAGTGAGGCAACACTTCACTTGTGAGCCTGTTGGGGTCATCTACTGCATCCGGGGCTCCCACTGCAGCCCCTACATTGGTGAGACCCGACATAATTGGAGGAGGAGGGGAGCGCTTTGTAAAGCACCACTGTTCCAATCACCAAAAGTGGAATTTCCCAGCGGCCAGCCATTTTAATTCCTATCCCCATTCCCGTTCCAACATGTCAGTCCATTACCTCCTCATCTGCCTCAAATGGGCCATCCATATTCCGTCTAGGTAGCCTCCAACCTGATGGCATGAACTTCAAATTTGCCTTCAGGTATTTTCCTGCCACCCTCCCCCTTCCTTCTTCTATTCCTCACTCTGGCCTCTTACCTCTTCTCCTCACCTGCCTATCAACTCCCCCGAGTGCTCCCTTCTCCTCCCCTTTATCCCATTGGTTGAATCTCATCTCCTATCAGATTCCTTCTTCTCTGGCCCTTTTGCCTTTTCCACCAATCACATCCCAGCTTCTTACTTCATATCCCTTCCCCAGCCCACCTGACTCTACCTGTCACCGTCTAGCCTGTCCTCCTTCCCCTTCCCCCCCCCCCATCTTTTTTATTCTGGCATCTTCCCCCTTCCTTTCTAGTCCTGATGAAAGGTCTCGGTCTGAAATGTCAACTTTTTATTCCTCTCCATAGATGCTGTCTGACCTCCAATGTTTTGTGTGTTATCTTAAAATTAAGCCCCCTTCTGATAGCCATTCCTGCCCTAGGAAAAAGTGTCTGGCTTTTCACTTGATCTGGGCCTTTTATGGCCTTCTATGCAAGGTGGTTATTCCCTGTGTTCTGAGAGATTGATCAATACTTAAAACCAAGCCTCCAAGAGGACCACAACGTTGTTGTAGGGTCTGAAGGCTTGCATATCTCATTGCTCTGGAGCTATGTTGGCTAGGTTCAGGGCCTTGTTCTTTGGCTCTTGGTAGGGTCACCCATGCCAAACAGGTCAAAGGGTAGAGGCCAGACTAGAAGTGGTCTACTAGTGCCCCACTTTCGGGGGTTCAGCTCAGGGCTTACAACCCTGACTGGTAAAACATAATTGTTACAGAAACAGCAATGAAGAATCCTTTTACATCAGTGTGTGACGATACAGACAAGCGGAGATGAAGTGCCTTCATTGCTGTCCTAAATGCCAGCAGTGTAACGGGCAGTAAGTAAGTTAAAAACCATATTAGTAAATCTCAAAACCGTCAGTGTTTTTGTCCCAGAGCAGTTAAGAGATGGGGTCATTGTGTAAAATGCTTCACATTTTTGCCTCTATTTAGCCTCCTGAGATTTAGTGTGATTCATGATTTCTGTAAAGACGTTCAGCTCATTCATCAGGTGACACAGTGGAGCTGCTGACTCACTCTTCCGGCAGCTTCAGTTCAATCCTGATTTCCAGAACTGACTTTGTGGCATTTCCTGCCACTTCCCAAACTTGATAAACTAATTGGCCACTAAATTACCTCACGTGTTAGGGCCTGGTGGGCCTATTGAAATTGCATTAGTGTGAAGTGAGTGCCTGATAATTGAAGAGGTCCTGTTAGGCGGAAGAGCGTGCCTTTAAGGTATATCACTCTGTCATCCTATGAAACTGAACAGGATCGGAAGTTCAGGTCTGATGTTTGTCCCCGTTGGAGGTTACAGCACATGAAAACTCATGTTTACATTCGTCACCTCTGAAGACAACAGAGCATAGTTACCCACAGGAAATGCAGATGATTGAAAGCAGCTTACAGGTCTTCCACTAAAGAAAGGGCATGCATCGGTTGCTCAAAAGCTAAGACCGGGGTGGGAAAACCCTTTCTCCCTCCCCATTATCCACACCTATGCTGCTGAAGAAATAGATGAAGTTGGCAACTTCTAGCCCACGGGCCTGGCATATTTGCAAAGGTCAACATATTCGCAACACTGGAACAGAGATTATGTAATTAAAACATGAATAGCCATGAAATGAATCAGACACTGAAAATTCAAGCAGGTACATCCATAGGGAATAAATGGTGTGAAAGTTAGCATTTTACATAAATTAACATAAAACATGAATTAACATAAATTATGCATAATTTACATGACAAAATAAACTAAAGTAAGTTGTGTGAGATAAAGAGAAATACAGACCAATATAGTGTTGGGGTTTCTCAGGTTTGTCCAAGAAGTTGATGATCACTAACCATACCACCAAAATACACAAGTTATGTCGTTGTATAACAAAATGCTATTTGAAAATCCAAAGTATTCAGTAAATTTTGGGATTGCAGTATCAAAACCGCAATACTACCTAGCCTATATTTCAGATTTCCAGCAGGGTGTAATGGGCCAGCTGGGGTTAGTCCGACGCTTAACAATGTGGTTTTGTTTGGGACCGTGCAGACCTGTGCTCTGCAACTTGGTGGTTTCCGGGGTACTGCTGGTCACCAGTCAGTACAGAGTAGACCGAAGTTCCATCTAAATGTTCCACCATTCCTATCAGTACACAGTGGACCAGGGTACCACCTAAACATCCGGCTACCCCACAAAAGCTAATTGGGAATTAATGGTAATGTTTTCACTTGCAGGCACTGGATCCGGTGGCCAGACAGTTGATGGATTCACCATGGCTTGGGGAGTAAACCATTTGGGCCACTTCCTTCTCACTAACCTGCTGCTGGAGCGGCTGAAACAGTGCGCCCCGAGCCGCATTGTTGTCCTCTCCTCTTTGACTTACTGCATAAGCAGAATAGATTTCAGTAACTTGAACATTGCTGGTGGAGGCTTTTTCAGACAATTCCAGAATTACAGCCTCAGCAAGCTCTGCAACATACTCTTTGCCAGGGAACTTGCCAATCGTCTGGAGGGAACAAATGTCACAAGCTACGCTGTGCATCCAGGTACCAAGATGATGAGGAATTTCTTTAGCCAGAGGGTGGAGAATCTGTGGAATTCATTACCACAGGTGGCTGTGGAGGCCAAATTATTGTGTATATTTAAAGCCATGGTTGAAGGGAACTTGATTAGTAAAGGTGTGAAAAGTTATGGGGATAAGGCAGGGGAATGGGGTTGAGTCAGAAAATGCATCAGCCATAATGGAATGGCAGAGCAAACTAGATGGGCTGAATGGCCTAATCCTCCCATGTCTTATAGTTTTATGCTGATGTTATGTGTCAATCTTCACTATGATCTAGGAATGTAGGGTGGGGGCAAGTGGCTGAAATCATTAATCCTCTTGTTAATCTGTGCCTTCTGTGGTTGGTGCATAGATCCAGGTTAGATTTCACTGTCCTTTTAGAAGACAGTTGGGCAGTTACAGGTTATGGGCCAAACACTGACAAATGGGGTGAGCTTAGATGGAGTATCTGGGTTGGCCTGGACCAGTTGGGCCAAGAGATACGGTGTAACTATTAAATGGTCTGTACAAGTTGTTGATGTATGTGATTCATCTCCTACAAGGGCAGAATATGAGCAATGGAGGCTGAACCTTGCCATAAGATCCTGTGAGCAGATGTTACTGTTCAGTAACACAATGACCAATCATGGTGCTTTGTCCACACTTCTACCTCTTGACCGTTACCTTTTGTCTGCAGAAATCCACTGCATCTCCTCAACATCCACCATGATGCAGAACAAAAACTCCCAAAAGCTTGTAATCTTCTAAAAAGAAATTTCTTCTCCGCTTGGTCCCTTGTAGGACCATTGACCAAGAAGAGGACTACAAGCACCCTGCCCATCTCTCCAAATCCAGAATGATTCAACTAGACCTCCCCTTCTTTGAGACTCTTGTGAGTTTGAGACCCTTGAGACTCTTTTCATTGCTCACCTGCCCCATCACCACAAGCAAATCGTATGAACCCCTGTGGTTAATTCAATAGCAAGCATCAGCTCAATGAAAGGGGAAAGGAAAGGATTGGGACCTGGAGCTGTGTTCCTGAAATTTTAACCAGATCCGTAGGTTGAAGAGATCACATGGTCTGTAAAGTTTTAAAAAGTTTGAAGTAAAATTTATTATCAAAGTACATATATGCAACCCTGAGAATCATCTTCTTGCAGATATACTTTATAAATCCATAATATAATCTTTGAAAGACCACAGCAACTTGGGCATTCAATCAGTGTGCAAAAGACAACTGTGCAAATATGAAAAGAAAGTATTAAAAACAATAAATAAGTAACAAATATTAAGAACACGAGATGGAATCCTGAAAGTGAATTCATAAGTTGTGGGAACATTTCAACAATCATTTCAAAGGGGCAAGTGAAGTTATCCACTTTAGTTCAAGAGCCTAAATAGATCTGAAATATGAGAAACTTTTGGCCATGTATTTAAAAGTGATGTGCTTATCCTTTGGAGTTGGTGCCTGGTCTAATGGATAAGGCATCAGGCTAGTGATCAGAAGGTCACTGGTTCGAGCTTCAGCTGAAGCGACGCATTGTATCCTTGAGCAAGGCACGTAACAACACAATGCTCTGCGACGACACCGGTGCCAAGCTGCTTGGTTCCTAGTGCCCTTCCCTTGGACAACATCGGTGTCATGGAGAGGGGAAGGCTTGCAGCTTGGGCAACTGTTGGTCTCCCATACAACCCTGCCCAGGCCTGCACCATGGAAACCTTCCAAGGCGCAAATCAAACTAGAGGGTCTGGATGAGATTTATGAGAATAATCCCAGGAATGAAAGGTTTAATGTATGAGGGAAGTTTGATGTCTTTGGGCCCGTAATCAATGGAGTTCAGGAGAATGAGTAGGAATCTCACTGGAACCTATCGAATACTGAAAGACCTGTATAGAGTAGAAATGGAGAGTATGTTTCCATTAGTAGTCTAGGATCTAAGGGCACAGCATCAGAATAAGGAGGTGTCCCTTTAGAACTGAGATGAGGATTTTTTCAGTCAGAGGACAGTGAATCTACAGCATTCATTGAGTGCATTTAAGACTCAAGGAATTTCATGATTGATAAGGGGGTTAAAGGTTTTAGGGAAAAGTGGAAGAATGAGGTTGAAGGAAATAAAACAGCCACAATTGAATGAGGTAGTAAATGGCCTGATTCTGCTCATATATCTTTTAGCCTGTAGCTTAGAGCCAACCCTATCAGGAATGAAGATGGGAAAGATTTCTGTGGACATGGAATATTAAAAATTTGGAGCACTCGTTCATAAAACAGGCAACTCTGAGATGAAGCTAACAAAATGTTTGAAGTATAAGCTAAATGGGGGAGAAAGTGGATATGTGAAAATGTGATAGATTAGCCCTCAAATTTTTGGATGGAAGCATCACGTTAGTCTGACGAGCCTAACAAAGGTGGGACAGGGTAATATATTACATATGGGGAAGTTTTCATTCAGGAGTTCATATAAAATGTATTTTTCAAATTGGTTTGTCATAATGTCTGTCTGTGGAGGGATTACATAGCCCCCCCCATTCCTTTACTACATGGCAATTTGTAAATTGATGAATAATTAGCAATCATTCTTAATTGCACATACATTGATTCTAAGTTAAGAACATTTCATCACAAAATCTGGATTTAATGCATTCTTTCTCTTTCCCTTTCACAGGTTTTGTGTTCACTGATGCATTTCGTGACGTCAGACTCTTGATTAAATTAGTGTTCGTCCCTGTTGCTTTCCTTTTCTTTCGAACTCCAATGGATGGGGCTCAGACGACCATTTACTGCGCTGTGCAAGAAGGGATTGAGAAATTCAGTGGCAGGTGTTTTGCTGATTGTAAGGTTCATAAGGTCTTTCCTCATGCACGTGATGACGCAGTGGCCAGGAAACTCTGGGAAGTCAGTGAAAGGATGGCCGGACTCTGCAAACATTAACAGAGGAAGAAACCGCAGCTAATTTCTAAACTCTTGTGAGCAACTTTATAAAATTTATATGTGAAAACAACTGAATATTTGCAGCTTTCTTTCAGTTTTATAACTGGTCTTTAAGTTGTAATACTAACTAAATTAAAAGCACGGTCAGTTTTCAAGTCATGCAGCATTTATAGAGAGGAACAAAAAATCGTTGTTTCGTATGGAGACCCTTCATCAGGTGGCCTGACATATCAGCTGTTTATTTCCCTCCTTAGATGCTGCCTGACTTGCTGAGTTCCTCTAGAATGTTGTGTGTGTTGCTCAGGATTTCCAGTGTCTACAGAATCTGTTGTGTCGATCAGTTCTCAAACTATTTTTCAGAAAGTCCACTCTCCCCTTTCTCTTTAATCTGCAGACAGCAAACTGCACTGACGGACTTTGGGGCAATCCAACCTGGAAAATACACAAACTCTGGAATGAAAACTTAAAATTTAAAAACATTAAATACTATCAATTCTTCATTCATTGTAAGCGCTCTAAGCTAATTAGATTTTTAAAATATTTTTTAATGACATAAGTGTAGGTCATTCAATCCATTGAGTTGATGTCAGCTCTCGGAACGATCCCATTCACTCACCTCTCTGTTCCACAAGGACAACACAGTGGGGCTGTCGACTTTCAGCTACAGCGATCCAAGTCTCATCCTGACCTTCATTGTAAGCTCTGTCACGTTTACACATTCTTCCTCTGTGTGGGTTTCCTTCCACATCTCAAAGACGTGGGCTAGGAGCATATTTGGCTCTTTGTACATTATTCAGAGGATGTGGATGAATGGTAGATGGGAATGTAGAGAGAACAAAATGGGAAACGTATAATGGAGTACTTGATGGTCAACGTGGACTCTGAGTCAAAGACCCGTTTTATATCGTATGACTCTCATTACATCTCATTCAGTTTGACAGACCAGTGTAGCGCCTTCTCATATAGGAGTATAATTTCTAGGTTGGTGTTCGTTACATCTCAGTCGGTTTGACAGACCAGTGTAGCACCTTCACATATAGGAGTATAATTTCTAGGTTGGTGTTCATTACATCTCAGTCGGTTTGACAGACCAGTGTAGCACCTTCACATATAGGACTATAATTTCTAGGTTGGTGTTCGTTACATCTCAGTAGGTTTGACAGACCAGTGTAGCACCTTCTCGTATAGGAGTATAATTTCTAGGTTGGTGTTCGTTACATCTCAGTCGGTTTGACAGACCAGTGTAGCACCTTCTCGTATAGGAGTATAATTTCTAGGTTGGTGTTCGTTACATCTCAGTCGGTTTGACAGACCAGTGTAGCACCTTCACATATAGGAGTATAATTTCTAGGTTGGTGTTCAGGATCTGTGTACATTCAAATTATTCCGTCTGGGAAATGTATGCTGCTTATTTTGCTTGTGGCAGTTTAAGCAGCTATGCTGATTTATCTTTTTCTGACTTCACACTTTCCATTTGAAGATTTTCAGTCCAGACGTGTGGGTCGTCAACCTCTTGTCAGCTAGGCCATTCTCTCTAATGGTGTCATTTTCATGAGTAGAATTTAGACAACTCCTCATCATTCTAGTAAGGGCACTAAATGATACTGGAAGTTGAGGCTTTTGTCCGACGGAACCAATGTCAGCACTGTCATTCTCCACCACCCTCCCCTCCATTCCCTTCCCACTCCCCGCATGGAAATCTAAAGACCATTGGTCCTATGGGGCAAGACAGCCCCCTGTGAGAACAGTGCAATCAAACTCAGCCCTGTGCCCTTTCCCCATTCCTGTGCTTTTATTTTTCTCGTTCAAACTCCACAAATGAATCTATCTCCACAAATGAAGTCTAGGTTGCTAACCTCTGATTTGGATAAATAGATTTTCCTTGTGCTGCCTTGTGTCCTTATAAAACCTCTGCCAGCAGCTTTTCCTTGTGATCAGTTTCCTTCGTTGGCCACTCGCCCTTCAAAACTAGGGTACGTGAACGTTGCAATCTTTTGACATTGCAATGACCTGTTTCAATATCAGTCTCTGAGCGTGTGGTAAATAGATGTCACCGGGGCCTGCTGGATTTAGCAGCACTCAGTGAATATTTGGAGAAGTTTCTGATGATCAGCAGTGAGGATTTCCCTGGAAAGCCCAGAATCCCATGCTCTGACTCATATTATTGTAATTCTATAGAATAGAGAAGGAGTCCTTCTGGCCCATCGAGTGTCTCCTAGTTTGCAGAGCAATACCATCTCCCCAACTAATATTAGATTCATCACCCATACTCCACAACTCTTTCCTCGAGTTCTACCACTCACTAGGGGCAATTAACAGCAGTCAATTAATCTGCCTCCCAACACACCTTTGTGGATATGGGAAGAAACTGGAGGAAATGCACACCTTGGCTGATAATTGCAAATTCCACACAGATAGCACAGGATTGAACTCAGCTTCCTGGAATTGTGTGCAGGATGTCATATCCGGCATGATTTATAAAAAATGCAAAGCAAAGGCCTTAATCGATTTACAAAGTAATAGCATTTATCTTTATTCAATTGCTGATAAATTGATGTGACTAGATCATGTATTTACTTAAATAAGGTATAAACTTAAATAAGGCATTACAGTTTTCATATTCTAAATATTCAGTGATTAAAATAACTTTTAAATTACGTTACAAAATAAAATGGTTTTCTGTTGAGATGGTGAACAATTGTTGATTTAATAAACAGAAATTGTATAAATGGGTTTTACTATCAAAAATGCCAGCTATTTACATTAATTTATGTGAAAAAAGGCTACTTATATTGTAAATTACAAGTGTTTCCAGTCATTGTCAGTTCTGCATTAATTTTTACCTGAGAATTGATAAAGGGCTATATTTACGATCAGCATATTATTTTGTATTCTGGGAAAAATCTCTCAAGTAGAAGTTATGCATCTGAACACTTCACGTAGTTCTGGTTGTTCATTTCCCACTGATCCGTTCAGCAGAATTTAAACTCTCTCCCTTGTCCTTGAGATGTTGGAGACTCAGTAAAACGTTGTGAGTCCAAGATTTTGCTGCAGTTTAGCCAAAAAAATCACAATTGTCCGTTAATGTTTTGACTGTGGAACACAATGTACTCATGTTGTATCCAGATCGAGGGAACTATTACTTGTGCTTGTATGAAAGCCAGGTATTGCTAAAGTGTGCTCTGGCTACTGTCACTGGAGTTCTGTTTGTTTGCTGTTGTTACGCCAGAGCAGATTAATATGTTTTTCCATCAAACTGGAGATGCAAGACAGCTGAACAAGGTAAGCTGCAAACAAAAACACAACACACACAAGATGTTGGAGGAACTCGGCAGGTTAGGCAGCATCAATGTAGGGAAATAAACAGCTGATGTTTCGGGCCAAGACCCTGCATTAGAACCACAAAAAAAAAATGAAATAAGGGAACTGCTGAGCTTAACCAGAACTCTCTTCCCAAACTCTTTGCATCGAGGCTGAATTTAGTCAGGTGCTGTGGGCCTAAATGTTTTGTTAGATGTTAATCTGGAAAACCAGAACATGAAGGTGGTGGAGAATGGAGATCCCACATGGAACACAGAACAGTTTAGCTCAGGACAGCCCCTTCAGCCCGTGATGTGCAAACTAATTTAATAATTAAAAGCTTACCAAACTGCCTACATGTCCATATCTGTCCATATTTTGTATATTCATGTGCTCGTCTTAAGAGCCCCTAGATATCTTGACCCAGCCATCTCCTCCCCCCAATCTTAAAAGCATGTCCTCTGGTATTAAACATTATGACCCTGAGAGAAAAATACTACTGCTTTACTCTGTCTATGCCTCTCATACGGTAACCTAAGAAACTTGCGCCTGGTCTCTTCTCAGCCTCCGCCACACACAGAAAAAGCACATTGGCCCATTCGCTCCTTATAGCATGTGCCCTCTGATCCAAGCAGAATGCTGGTGAGCTACTCTGCAGCCTCCATACCCTTCCTATAATGGAGCAACCAGAATTGAATACCATACTCCAGATGCTATTCGGGTTTTGAGGTCAAGAGTAGGAAGTTATGTTGCTTCTTAAAGCTGAAACTTCCTTATTCTTGATCTCAAAACCTTGACTAATATTTGTATTCTAAACTTTGCTATTCATTGGAAGTGCTCTTTGTTACTTATTTAACTGATGCAGATTCAGATTAGTTTCTTTATCACGTACATAGAAACTTACAGTGAAATGCGCTGTTTGCATTAATAACGAACAGCCTAATCACATGCTGGGGGCGGCCCACAAGAGCCATTGCACGTCAGGCACCAGCGTGCCCATCACGTCCACAGAACAATACAATCAACAATAGCAAAACAAAAGCACAAGGAAGTGCAGATGATGGAGATCCAGAGCAACACTCACAATGCTGGAGGAACAAACTCAGTCAGCATCCATGGAAGTGAATAAACAGTTAAAGTTTTGGGCAAAGACCCTTCCTCAGCAAAACAAGTCCCTTTTCTTCATTACCATGTGTCCTCTCTCACGGACAACAGATCTCAAATTCCAGGACATGCCAAAGTTCTAATTCTTGAAAGCTTATTTACTGTAAAGATATGCTAGTGACAAAACAGTTAACTTAACAGGCTGGCAAGCTGAACCAACATTCCAAAAATCCAAATCCCAGCCCCATGAAGGCTGCTGTGATATTTTAATTCCATTAATAATCTGGAATTGAAAAATGCAAATCATTAGTAATGCTGCCTACTAAACTTAAGGATTATCTTAAAACCTGTTGCCTCACTGACATACTTCAGGGAATAAAATGTGCCTCCCAGTGTGCTCCAACTTGTGGGTGACTCCAACCCATGAGGTTAGATCTTAAATACCCTCTAAAATTGTCCAGCTTCTCAAAAGTGTAATTAGAAATGGAAACTAAACCAGATTAAAGAATTGGATCAAATATATGCCCAAACTAAGAACCCTGAATTATACAAGAAGCGTGTTGAACTCCAAACTAAATTTAACCTTCTGTCCACTCAACCTGTCGAACATTCATGGGGATAAGTCTGGTAAATTCCTAGCCAATCAGCTGAGGCCTTCCAAAGCCAAACAACATATTACAAAGATCCGGAAGGAGAACGGAGACTTTACATCGGATCATTTAGAAATTAATGACGCATTTAAATATTTTTATTCTCTGCTTTATTCCTCTGAATCTCTGAATGACAATATCTCTGTTGATCATTTTTTACAGAATCTGATTATCCCCTCACTTCCATCTGATTTCAAAGCCAAACTCAATACGCCTATGTCATTAGAAGAAATATCTACTGCAATTTCTGCACTGTCCTCAGGGAAATCTCCTGGACCTGATGGGTTCCCTGTAGAATTTTATAAATCATTCTCTTCTCTTCTTTCTCCTCAGTTACTTTCAGTATTATCTGACTCGTTTAATTACGGCCAATTGCCACCCTCTTTCAGTGAGGCATCTATTATTCTTCTTTTAAAAAAGGGCAAAGAACCAACAGAGTGTTCCTCGTATAGGCCGATCTCTCTGCTCAATGTTAATGTAAAGATCTTAGCTAAAGTTTTGGCTCATAGATTAGAAACCGTCATTGCCTCCATTATCTCTGATGACCAAACAGGCTTTATTAAAAACCGTTTCCCTTTTTTTAACATTCGGCGTTTATTTAATATCTTATACTCATCTCCAACTGGGATTCCTGAATGTGTTATTTCCCTCGATGCAGAGAAAGCATTTGATCGTATAGAGTGGAACTACCTTTTTGCAGTTTTAGAAAAATTTGACCTTGGCCAAAGTTTCATCTCTTGGATCCAATTGCTGTACCTGTGTCCTACTGCCTCTGTTTTAACCAATTTTCAGAAATCCCAAGTATTTAATCTCAAACGTGGCACCCGCCAGGGATGCCCCTTAAGTCCCTTTCTCTTTGATTTGGCTATGGAACCTCTGGTTTAGCATTTCGAAACTGCCCTGAATTGACTGGGATTTGGGGAGGGGGTGTTGAGCATAAAGTTTCTCTCTATGCTGATGACTTATTACTCTTCTCTCAAATCCGTCTACATCCTTACCTCTAATGTTTTCACTTCTTGACCAGTTTAGCCAGATCTCTGGCTATAAACTTAATTTACATAAGAGTGAACTTCTCCCAATTAATAAAGAAGCACAAGAACTAACATTTCATGATCTCCCTTTTAAAGTAGTCCATAATCAATTTACTTATCTGGAATTACAGTCACAAGGAAGTTTAAAGATCTCTTTCGTGAAAACTTTGCCAATCTTTCATATGCTATAAAACAGAGTCTGGTAGAATGGTCACCTCTATCTATGTCTTTGGTAGGTCATATTAATGTTGTTAAAATGTATGTTCTCCCCAAATTTTTATACCTATTTCAATCTATCCCAATTTTTATTCCTAAATCTTTTTTTGATTCCTTAGACTCTATTATTTTGTCATATCTGTGGCAGAATAAGCGCTCTAGAATTAACAAAATCCATCTCCAAAAATCTAAAAAAGAGGGTGGCATGGCTTTACCTAACTTTCGTTTATATTATTGGGCAGCTAATATACATTGTACTACCTTCTGGTCTTTCTTCCATGGCCAACCCGAGTGCCCTAACTGGGTGGCGATGGAGCTGAGCTCCACTAAAGAATTATCTATCTCTGCACTTCTTGGCTCTGCACTCCCTAGTAGTCTGCCCAGATCAATAGCAAATCCTCTTGTTAGACACACTTTGCGTATATGGGCTCAGATCAGGAAATGCTATGGTTTCCAGGGGTTTTCCGTTTCCAGCCCTATTGCTCATAATCACCTTTTTTTACCTACTACATACGATTCAGCATTCCAGGTTTGGTATAGGAAGGGCATTAGACATTTTGAAGATCTTTTCATTGATAATTGCTTCGCTTCTTTTCAGCAGCTCTCTGTTAAGTTCAATCTGCCCAATGCTCATTTTTTCAGATATCTCCAAATCCGACACTTTATTGCTCCTTTAATTCCTAACTTTCCTGAAATGCCTGCAAAAAATGCTATGGACCTATTTCTTTCCATGAATCCACTAGGTAAAGGCTTAATATCAATCATCCGAGATAAACTAGCAGCCTTACGACGGGCCCCCATGGATAAAATCAAAATGGCCGGAGAGCAGGATTTAAATATCTCCTTATCTGAGGAGAGCTGGGATTCAGTTTTCAAATCGGTTAACTCAACCTCTCTTTGTGCTCGCCACTGCCTTTTACAGTTTAAGATTGTTCATAGAGCCCATTTGTCTAAGTCTAAACTATCTCAATTCTACCCTAGCGTTAGTCCGCTCTGTGATAAATGCAAGAGGGGCGTGGCCTCTCTGATCCATATGTACTGGTTCTGTCCTAGCTTGGAGAAATTCTGGAAAGATGTCTTCACTACGTTATCGTGTATTCTGAATCAGCACCTAGAACCAAACCCCTTAATTGCTCTGTTCGGTTTTTGGGGTGAGACAGATTTATGTCTGGGTCCGACCAAGTGCCGAATATTATCCTTTGCCTCTCTCCTGGCTAGACGCTTGATACTCCTCAGATGGAGAGATGTTGCCCCGCCCACTCATGCTCAATGGCTTAACGACATCATGGCCTGTTTGGACCTCGAAAAAATTCATTATTCAGTTCTCAATTCAGATCTAAAGTTCCATAAGGTCTGGGGACCTTTTATCAAGTACTTTCATAACCTTCCTCTTGACTAGGGTTTTTTTTTCTTTTCGGTCCCTTGCTTTCAGCTCCTTTTTTTTCTGGTAGAAGGCATTATTACCCTCTGTTGCTGAGTGTATTCACAGTCTGGGAGTTTGGCTGTCCTGACTTATACTCTCTGTATTGTGTTGTGGTTGGTCTGGAGTTGCTGTTGTTTTTTCTTGTGTTGTGGGGCTTGGGGAGGACACTAAGCTTACTTGTCTTTAATTTAGGTGCTTTTTTTTTGATAAATTCTCTTCCTTTGTAGCATATTGTTATTGTATGCTTAATTTTGCACTGTTTTAATGTTCCTCATTGGGATTTGAGGTTTTTAATTTGTAAAATGTTTTGAAAAACTAATAAAAAAATTTAAAAAAAAAAGAAATGGAAACTAAATGTTGGCCTCATCACTGACACTCAAATTCACTGTTCCCTGTAATCTGTGTGTTCCGGATGTTGGGGGAGTCCAGAACCAGAGGCCACAGTTTAAGAATAAGGGGTAGGCCATTTAGAATAGAGTTGAGAAAAAACTTTTTCACCCAGAGAATTGTGGATCTATGGAATGCCCTGCCTCAGAAGGCAGCGGAGCCCAATTCTCTGGATGCTTTCAAGAAAGAGTTAGATAGAGCTCTTAAAGATAGCAAAGTCAAGGGATATGGGGAGAAGGCAGGAACTTGTGGATGATCAGCCATGATCACGTTGAATGGCGGGGCTGGTTCAAAGGGCTGAATGGCCTACTCCTGCACTTACTGTCTATTGCGTGGGTGCACGGCCGCTCAGTAACTGAAATCATCCACACACGTAGCCTTTGTTGCCACACAGCTAGTATTTTATATAACGTTAATATATTTTTGAAATTATGCAAATATAATTTGAAATATATGTTAATATAATTGTGAAGTTAATTATGTTAATGAATATGAATCCATAATTTTACTAAATAATGTACGTACCACAATATTTACTTTGAAACATTTTAGCGCTTCAGTGTATTTACATAGTGTTTTAATTTACAACACTATTACAATTCGTTACAAATAACAGAATGGAAGTTGATAGCTCATTGCTAATAAACTGTTGGCCTGCTGAGCGCCAACGCCGTCTAGGCAAAACATTTTATTTTTATCGTTTACTTGTAAGTTGTGGTCTATGTTTGTTTGATATGCATATTACAAAGAAAAACAATTGAAGTGCTGCGTGGTTTTCAGGCTGCGTAAAAATGTCTTGCCCAGAGCAACGACTGGTCTGCACAGCTGTAAAAAAAATTAGATGGAATGTTGCTCGGATCTCAAACTAAGTTTATCATTAAATAAATTCCATTGACTCGTCTTGTAAGCTATATGGTGGAATAAAAGGTGGAACTTCCAGTTGTCAATGTCAAGTCTGTTCTCAGCATCACTGATCGTGAACCAATGGGGGATCATTTTATGAGGTACTTTTCCAAGTCCGCATATCAGTGAATCACTTCAGGATTTTTTGTAACCTCTGGCCCTACTAGCCTCGGTGATCCTTTGGTTATGATATCTTGCTCAACTGTGTTATGAAATGTTCAGTGGTTCTTTGCCTGCTAGGAAGAACCTGCCACAATTATCCTCAGCAATTGTTGGTACTAGGCTGTGCCCTCAGCCCTATTTTACTCCCTGAACACTGAAAGCTGCATGGCTAGATTCTATCCTAGCTCCACCTACAAGTTTGCAGGCGGGCCATATTTCAAATAATGTTGAATTGGAGTACACAAAGGGGATAGAGAGTCACTGGACTTGAGTCATGACAAAATCCATTCCCTCAATGTCAGCACAGTTTGGAAGAGGTGGTGAATATACTCCTGTTAACATCAATGGCACTGTGGATGGAAGGGTTGAAGGCCGCAAGTTCTGAGGAGTGGACCTCACCAATAGCTCACCATGGTCTAACCATGTGGGTACCACAGCTAAGAAAGCTCACCAGCACCTCTACTTCCTCAGGAGGCAAAGAAATTCAGTATGTTGCCCATTGACCCTCAACAACTTGCATCGATGCACCATAGAAAATATGCCAACTCATCCATCACAGCTTGATATGACCTGCTTTATTCAGAACTGCAAGAAACCACGGAGAGTTGTGAACACAAGTCGATGCATTATGGAAACCAACCTTCTCTCATGGACTCCGCCTATACATCTCACTACTTCAATAAAGAACGCACCCACCTTGGGCTCTTTGTCTTCTCCTCTCCATCAGGCAGAAGATACAAAAGCCTGAAAACATGTAACACCATCTTCTATCTGCTGTAATATGGCTGTTGAACTGTCCCCTAGTACGATGAGATAAGATAAATCTTTATTTATTCCAAAGGAAATTATTGTTGCAAGGTTGTCCAGTCAGAAATATATTTACTTTAAAATACAAAATGTAAACATTCTGATACAAAAAAAAAACGTGCATTTAAAAGCAAGGGTGCAAAATAGAGTAGATTCTTATGGCCACGGGAAGGAAAGATCCTGTGGCATTCAGTAGTGCACCTCAGTGGAATCAGTCTGTCATTAAAGGTGCTCCTCTATTTCTCCAGTATGTCATGGAGGGGTGAGATGGATTGTCCATCATGCTCTGTAGCTTCTGCAGCATCTCCTCAAGCGCAACCAGCAAGGGGGGGATCCAGTTCCACCCCCAGAACAGACCCGGCCTTCCTGACAAGCTTATCCATCTTCCTGCCATCAGCTGCTCGCACCCTGCCATCCCAGCAGCCTACAACGTAGGTGAGGCGGACTCGACCTCACAGTCTACCATGTTCTTGCATTTTATTGTCCACCTGACGTGCACTTCTTCTGCGACTGTAATGCTTCATTGTGCATTCTGCTGTTGTAATGAAATAATCTGTAGAAATGGCATGTAGAACAAACTTTTTCACTGTACCTCATTACACATGATTATCAAACAATTTCCCAATTTAGTTTAACAATTTACCATCTGACTGAAAATCATTCAACTCTTGTGCCGACTGGTTTATGTACAACTGATTTGTTTAATCATTGGCAATGAAAGTCCAACAGACTTATTAACTCAAAGGTTATACTCTATACTTCACCGACTATCAGGCAGGTTCTGAAACTTGGGAGCACGTACCACCAGGTTCGAGGACAGCTTCTACCCTGGTCTTATTAAACTCTTAAGCAGAATTGTCTATTCTTATACAGTAAAGAAGAGGTCTTAATCGATCATTGAAGGCCTTGAGCTTTGTCTACCTGCACTGCACTCTCTCGTTATAACTACAACACAATATTCTGCATTCCGTTATTTTTTTGTACTACCTCAATGTAATTATGTACAGAATGGCAAGCAAACAAAAGTTTTTCACAGTACATGTGATAAAAAATAAACCAATTAACCATTACTAAAACTAAAACCAGTGGGATTATTCAGAACTGGTTGCACCCATTCAGAATAAGCAATTGCCAGTTAAAACAGATAAGGAGGAGTTTATTCTTTCTGAATTCTGTGAACACTTGTGATCCTTGCGAAAGCTGTGAGGGTGAGGTCCTTAATGATATTAAAAGGAGAAGAGAGAGATTTGTACTATGAGCAAGTCAAGATGAAGATGACCTGAAATCACTGAATTCTGTGTTCAGTATAGAAGGATAATAATGTGCTTAGTGTGGTTCCTTTAGTTACATTGAACTTCAGTGGAGACAGAGGATAGAAAGAGGGCAGAACAGATATGAGACATGAATGCCCAGAGTTGGCTGTTTGTTAACATAATCAGTTCTGTAGATGCTGGAAATCCAGAGCTGCACACACAAAATGCTGGAGGAACTCAGCGTGCCCAGCAGTGTTCCTGGAAAGGAACAGAGAGTTGACATTCAGGCCGAGACCTCTCATCAGGACATTTTTCAGCCCTCATGAAGGGTCTCGGTTCAATACGTCAACTGTGGATTCCTTTCCATGGATGTTGCCTGTCCTGCTGAGTCACTCTTCGATTTTCCATGTGTTATTCTAGCCTTTAGTTTATTTATTAGCCCATTAAAAACCTCAATCATCATGTGGCCTGAGGGGAGAAAGGAAGGATTGAGGCATGTCTGCAATTAGACCACAACCAGATGTTTTAATTTTGCATTTTCAATGCCATGTTAAAATAGCAACTCCAAGTGCAAAATGTAATTATTTTATCCTATCAACAAACAGCAGCAGTATTTCAGTTTAGCTAATACATAATTTCTGTTTTAATATAAAATGAAAATGGGAGAAACAATTAGTTCTCCATCAACTTTCACCGTTTAAACTTCTGTCCCTCGTTTTAATTTCTTCAGCCGCACAGGAAACCTTTTGTGTATTTCAAGGTCTTAAATTTCACTTCAAATTCCAAACTGGATCACATGAGCAGGAAAACTTCTTGCTATTCCTTTTGTCCAGAATCACGTGAGTTCAGAATCTCAGCGTAGGATTTGTGTGCTTACGTGTTGGTGAACTGATCTTCATTCACATCAAAATTAGTTGACATATAAGTACCATTTTTGTTTTTCTGTTCAACTGAAAAAGTTAATGTGATGAATTACTTTTGCACAAGATTTTTTTAGAAATGATAATATATATGCTATAATTCTGTTCATCTCAACTTATCCAGTCTGAAAGATTGATTTGCTTATAAACTGAAGATTGTTATATCAGGAAATAATAACCATAGAACAGCAGTACAGAAAGAGGCTATATATAAAAATACGTTTAAGGCAGAGATAGATAGGCCTCTGTTAGTCTCGATAGACCATGGATTTGCACCTTGGAAAGTTTCCAGGGCGCAAGCCTGGGCAAGGTTTCTTTTTATGGAAGACCGGCAGTTGCCCAAGCTGCAGGTCTCCTCTCTCCACACCACCAATGTTATCCAAGGGAAGGGCATTAGAAGGCAGAGATAGCTAGGTTCTTGATTAGCCAGGGCATCAAAGGGTATGGGGAGAAGGCAGGGGAGAGGGGATGACTGGAAGAATTGAATCAGCCCATGATTGAATGGTGGAGCAAACTCTATGGGCCAAATGGCCTACTTCTGCTCCTATATTTTCTGGTCTTATGGTCTAATGTACCGATATACACTGCCTTACTTTTTTAAATACATAATTTCTGTTTTTGCACTATTTTTGATCTATTCAACATACATATATATACCTATGGTAATTCATTTAGTTACATATTTTCTTTTTTTCTTTCTATATTATTCTGTATTGCATTGAACTGCCGCTGCTAAGTTAACACATTTCATGACATATGCCGGTGATAATAAACCTGATTCTGATTTAAGACATTGATTAAAACAATGTTCAATTAGTAGAGGTCAGCATGGGATTAGATGCCAGCTGACCAAAAGTCATTGACTATCAGCTCACCTTAACACCGCCATCTTGAAAAAGATTGCCTCTGGGCTTTGAGCTGAGGGTTGATTTATATTGGAACAGCCGGCTTACACTGCCTATCAGTCCTCCTTAGTGCCTTCACACTGTTATTTCTTGTCAGAATGTTGCTTACAGCCGAGCTGGCACTGGTGGTCGGTTCAATCAAGGTAGATTGAACTCTTCCAGGAGGAGGTGAAGGTCCACCTATGTCTTTGATGAACTTGTTTTGCCTTTGGGAACACGTGGTTGATGTGGCAACGCTAGTGATGTCCATCTATGATAATTTCGTAGAGCACTTACCCCTTTCTTTGATAATCTGACCTGGCACTCAGGAGACTGTCTGGCACATACTGCAGCTCCAGGCTTGACTGATTTCACCCATCGACCAAGATCTGTGTGCTGCCTTTGTGCACCTGACCATCTGCTGTCTTTGATATGGGCACTGTGGCAGCATTGCATCCAACACTGTGTGTTGGTTTCTTTCCTTACGAGCAGAATGGCTGATCCATTTTCCCTCTCAACCCCTTTCTCATCCTTTCTCCCTGTAACATTTCACACCCTGGCTAATCAAGAAGCTCTCAACCCCTGACACAAATATACCCAATGATCTGCCCTCCACAGCCACCTGTGGCAACAATTTCCACAGATTCTCCTGCACCTCCTCACCTCCATTGTAAATGGACATCCCTCTATTCTGAGACTGTACCCTCTGGTCCTGGATTCCCCCACTTAAGGAAACATCCTCTCCACATCCACTCTATCTCAGCCTTTCAACATCTGATGGGTTTCAAAGAGATCACCCGCATTCTTCTAAATTCCAACAAGTACAGGCCCAGATCCATCAAACACGCCTTATAAGATAACACTTTCATTCCTAGAATCATTGTCGTGGACCTCCCCTGAACCCTCTCCAATGTCAGCACATCCTTTCTTAATTAAGAGGCCTAAAACTGCTCACAGAATTCCAAGTGGAGTCCAAGCAGTGTTTTTAAAAGCCTCAGCATTACATCATTGCTTATATATTCTAGTCCACTCAAAGGGAATGCTAACATTACGCTTGCCTTCCTTACCATCAACTCAACCTGCAAGTTAACCTTCAGAGAATCCTGCACAAGGGCTCCCAAATCCCTTTGCACCTCAGATTTTTGAATTTTCTGCCCATTTAGAAAATAGTCTACACTTTTGTTCCTTCTGCCTAAGTGCATGACCATATATTTCCCAACACTGTATTCCATCTGCCACTTTCTTCCCATTCTCCTAATCTGCTTAAGTTCTTCTGCAGCCTCCTTGACTCCTCAACCCTGCCTACCCCTTCAACTATTTTCATATCATCCGCAAATCTGGCCACAAAGCCATCAATACCATCATCAAAATCATTGCCTTGTAATGTAAAATGAAGCGGACTCAACACTGACCCCTGTGGAACTCCACCAGTCACTGGCAGCCAATCAGAAAAGGCTCCCTATATTCTCACACTTCACCTCCTGCTAATCAGCTAATTTTCTACTCATGCCAGTATCGTTCCTGTAATACCATGGGCTCTTATCTTGTTAAGAAGCCTCAAGTGTGGCACCTTGTCAGACGCCTTCTGGAAATTCAAGTATACAACATCTACTGACTTTCTATCCTGCTTGTTACTTTCTTAAAGAATTGCAACAGGTTGTCAAGCAAGATTTTCACTTAGGGAAACCATGCTGACTTTGGCCCATTTTATCATGTGCCTCCTTGTACATTGAGACCTTATCCTCAACAATCAGCTCCAACAACTTCCCAGCTACAGAGGTCAGGCTAACTGGCCTGTATTTCTTTTCTTCCCTCCTTGAAGAGTAGAGTAACATTTGCAATTTTCCATTCCTCTGGAACCATGCCAAAATCCAGTGATTCTAGAAAGATTATTACTAATGTCTCCAAGTATCTCTTCAGCTATCTCTTTCAGAACCCTGGAGTGCAGTCCATCTGGTCCAGTTGACTTATTTGGCTTCTGATCTTTCAGCTTCCCAAGCAAATTTTCCATAGTAATAGCACTTGCACTCACTACTGCCTCCTGACACTCTCAAACTTCTGACATACTGTCTGGTATCTTCCGCCATTTCCCTGTCCCCAAGTACTGCCTCTCTAGTGTCATTTTCCAGCGGTCTGATATCTATTGTTGCTTTTCTTTTTATAAATCTGAAAAAAAAATTGGTTTCCTCTTTGATATTATTGGCTACCTTATCTCCATATTTCATTTTTTCCCTCCTTATGACTCTTTAGTTAATTTCTGTTGGGTTTTAAAAGCTTCCCATTCCTCTAACTTCCCACTATTTTTTGCTCTCTTAAATGCCCTCTCTTTTGCTTTTATGTTGGCTTTGATTGCCCTTGTCAGCCATAGTTGCATCATCCTGTCTTTAGAGTACTTCTTTGGGTTGTATCTATCCTGCACCTTCTGAATTTTTCCAAGAAACTCCAGCCATTGCTGTTCTGCCATCATCCCTGCTAGTGTCCCCTTCCAATGTATTTTGGCCGGCACCACTGTAATACTGATACAACTGACTTTATCTTCCTCCTCCCAAATTACAGAATGAAATCTATCATATTATGACCACTGCCTCCTAAGGGTTCCTTTAGCTTAAACTTCTGAATCAAATCCAGTTCATTACACAACACCTAATCTACAAACGTTTGTAGAATAGCCTTCCCCTACTGGGCTCAACCACAAGCTGCTCTAAAAAGTCATCTTGTAGGCGTTAGACAAATTCCCTTTCTTGGGATCCAGCACTAACTCTATTTTCCCAATCTACCCGCATGTTATAATTTGCCCTTTTTATATGACTTTTTTAATCTCCCATTGTAATTTGTAGCCCACATCCTGGCTACTGTTCAAAGGCCTGTATATAACTTTCATCACTGTCTTTTTCCCTTGCAGATTCGCAAAAGTGCTTCAGCTGGTGACTTACCCTCAAGGCCTGGATATGGTGTAATTCGATATGGCCATTGGAAACGGCATTTACATGGTTCTGCTCAACCAAGTTGGTATCATGTTTCAGTTTGATCAAATGCTGATTTTCTTGTGTGATAGCTTGCAAAGTCGTATCAGGGTCTTGCTCCAGTCTAACCATTTGCGAATGTCTACATCGCCAGGTCTGCAAATAAAATCAGACATTTGAGCTGTGATTCAGTCACATTACCCAGCTTGAACGTTTTCACATTTGCGATTGACAACACCAGCATTTGTGATGAAGTAATTGGCGTTGTGTTTAATGAATTTTAGACACTGGTAATGAACACTGAAGAGCGATGATTGCTCTCCAAAATGCTGGTTAGCTGTAGGACAGTTTCGTCAAACTATAGGTCACAAAGGTTCTTAAGCAGAATGAAGTTGAAACAACACTCATGTACAGCAGTACCCAATTTTCGGAGCAAAATATATATCTTCCAGCTGCTGTCTTTACTGTTGAATTCGACCCAGAATAGATCTTTGTAACTTTTAAACCATGATTTAAATGCAATGCCTGTAGCAGCGTCGAGCAGAAAATTGGTAATGGACGCAAAAGCTTACTCACGTGATTTCTGTTTGGTGTTTGCACCAATGTCGTTGGACTCACTCATAAGCTGCTGGTCAAGGTTTCAATTAACTTCAGCTGGGCAGCCTCAGATTGAGCTCACTGTGTTTCAGAATTGTGCCCAAGTCTTCTGCTGAAATTGCCATGTTGATATAATAGAACATCTTGTCGCCAATTTGTTGCATTCACTCTCCTACAACTACCGACGAGACTCGAAGTCAGCTGATAGAACAATGACAGAACAAAATATACTCCTTCATTCACGCAAGTACAAAATCTCACAACTCTACTGTCAAAATCCACAAAACCCCAACCACGACTAATTAAATGGCTTAGACAAACAACAATCAAGATGTTGATTAGAACAATGATCAATTTGTGAAAGTCAGCCTGAGTTTGCTTGTCAGCTGACCAATGCGCATTGGCTGTTTCACTCACAGTAACAGTCCTCTCTTATAATTGCGTCCTCCGAGAAACAGAGCGCGTCTCTGCAGTTATCCAGCTGCTGTTAGTGGAACACCCTTCTGTGGATTGAAAATGAACACTACTGGTTGATGATCAGTCATAAGGGTAAACTCTCTCCCACACTGGTACTGGTTGAAACGTTTTACCCGCCTAACCAGACTCGAAGCCACTCTGTCAATCCGTGTGTGATTTTTCTCTGCAGATGTAAAAGAAGATGATGCAAAAGCCGTGGGATGTTCACTTCCATCATACATGTGACATGACTGCACCTGTACCATAAGATGAGACATCACAGGCAAGCTTCACTAGAAGATGTGGATCATAATACGTGAGTATAATGTCCAACGTCACCATTTTCTTTGCCTGTAGGAGAACCACCATCACTACTTTGTTCATTGCCATTTCTTCCCAATCTGGTAGTTTTGAGTTCAAGGGTTGGAGCACTCTAGTCATGTTTGGCAGGAAGCTGTTAAAGTCATTGACAAATCCTGAAAAGGAATACAACTGTGACACATCCCTGGACTTTGGAGCATCCATCACTGCTTGAATTTTCTCAGCATATTTGTGTAATGCTTGTGTGTCAAGAGTGTGACCACGGTAAGTGATGCTTCATTTAAAGAATTGACACTTGTTGCATCATGATTTGCACCATTAATCTTCTAATATTTTTAACATTGTCCTGAGATTTTGGAGGTGTTTCTTGTCAACCTCACCGGTAACCATAAAGTTACCCTGGGCAGTCTTGCAGCACCTGGTCCATAACTTTCTACCAGAGTGCAGGAGCAGATGCTACTCAAAAACATGCCTTTATTACACCAATAAAGCCCTTTATGAGTTTATGGTGAGAAATACTTTGGCCTCTTCTTCCATCTCCATCTGTCAATGGGCCTTCCTCCAGAAAGGATTACAAAGATATTCTGTATCCTGGGCAGAGAGTATTCATCTCCTTTCAGTTCTGGGTTGATAGTGACCTTTAAATCACCACAGATTCTGACAGACCCATCCTTCTTGGCTACCAGGACCATTAGCATTGCCAGTGGGCTCCACTCAACCTTGGAAAGAATTCCTTTAGCACCCATGCGATTTAACTCGCTGCCTACTTTATTACAGATGGCATAAGCAGCTGGGAGGTCTTTGCAAAACTTGGGTGTAGCATTTTCATTCAATACAATTTTACCTTTGATATAGGTTTTTAGTTTTCCAATACTGTCCTTGAACACTGCTGTGGCAGCATCCAATATCCTTCTTTCAGTTGGTTTCAATGCAGGGGATGTGGCATGCAAATGGTGGATGGATCTCCATTAGTTTGTAGATGTCTCTGCCAATTGTGGCCCCACAATATTGGCCCTCCTGTTGTTACCACAGACAAGCCCATTGTGGCTTGTTGGTTGTTGTACTTCGCTGTTATGAATGTCATTCCGCAGAAGTTATCATTTCTCTGGTATAATTTCTCAGTCAGATATCTGCAGGCTTCAGTGCAGTACCTTTGAAATCCCATTCAAATTCACTTTATGAGTGAAACAGCTGAGCCAGTGTCCAATTCCATTTTAATTAATTTGCTGCTCATTCCTGGTGTAAGCCATATTGCTTGTCTATTGTTCGTTTTCACAATGTATCTCCCCTGTGCAATCCATTTATTTTTGTCCACCTGACATGCTCTTTGTACCTGTTCTACTTTGGTGCATTTTCTACAAGTTTCATCTTTAAATCAGCATTGATGTGGGTTATATAAGCCCCTGCCACAACAGTAACATAAATTTGTTTGGCCAGGCCAGTTTCTGTTTAGACGTTGCAATTTTGTTCACATTCATTTTCATTCCTGACTACAACGACAATTGGGGCAACACGGTAGAGTAGTGGTTAGCGCAACGCTTTACAGTACAGGTGACCTGGGTTCAATTCCCAGCACTGCCTATAAGGAGTTTATAGTTTCTCTCTGTGACCGCGTAGGTTTCCTCCGCGTGCTCCAGTTTCCTTTCACAGTCCAAAGATGTATCAGTTGGTAAGTTAATTGGATGTTATAAATTGACCCCTCATTAGGCTTGGATTAAATCAAGGGATTGGTAGGCAGCACGACTCGAAGGGCCAGAAAGGGCATCCCCACACTTTATCTCAATAAATAAGTAAATTCACTTTTGTCTCAGGCTGCTACTATCTTTGATACAGTAATTTTAACTACTCTTTTAAACGTAAGTTGTGCATTTTTGAATGCTTCCTTGTAAGGTTCCGCAAACTAAGAGATCTCTCATTCTACCCATTACTGAACTAAGAATGCTTGGACCCCCTTCCTTTGGTTTCCGCTTAGAACCACGTATGAGCAAAGCTCATTTCGGCTGGTTTGGTTGGAGCAGTCAAACTTCTAAAATGCTTTTCCACCTGTTTCACTCAGCAACACTGGTGCTCATTTTTTTATTGACTATTAAATTTGCTTTAAAATATTGCTCAATTCGTTTAGTATACAGGATTAATTTGTCTCTTGTGCAGTCAAGTACGTATATCTTCCCTATACAGCCAGCCATTTCTGCTTTTTTAAAATGTATCATTATTATCACCTGGTACACACTGTTTATCAACCCATGGCTGTTCTCGTTGCTTGTTACTTTCTGCCTTTTATTTAACTCAACAGTCTCTCCCTTCTGGAGAAAATTGCACTGAGGATTCAACAGCTAGGTGGTTGTCTTGGATTTGTTTTACAACTTCATCACCACTGTTATGTTTTGAAACTCTAGAAACTAATCAAAAGAATAACACAGGAGGTGAGATATCTGTCTATAGACAATAGACAATAGGTGCAGGAGTAGGCCATTTGGCCCTTTGAGCCAGCACCACCATTCAATGTGATCACCCACAATCAGTACCCTGTTCCTGCCTTCTCCCCGTATCCCTTGACTACTATACTTAGTTTTCTACTTCGTACTCTACTTAGTTTTCCTTTAGCGAGGCGCTCACATATGATACGGTGGTGTGATGACGTACGCTATTCCGTAGTTCTTACACGTAAACCATAATGAATTATGCAAACAAAGAAAGCTTAATCAAAAAATATATTTACAATATTACTGAAATATTAAACAAACTACAGGAAAAGGCTGCTGTTGACCCTTGGCGTGTGCCTTCGGGCAACATCAGGCTGAGGTCATGGTTCAGATACGGGGACAGGTGATCCGGCAAATGGAAGTGCTGTTTATTTCTAAATTACTGCAACTACATGCTCTGTTTAGCTGCTTGAGAAATGTAGCTTATACATTAAAAGATAGGGGCAGTGAAAAAAGCTTGCATATCAACATTGATATAACTTGCACTATAGCTCCACCTACTGAAATAAAGACAGAAGATACTGGCAGGATTTGTGGAGAGAGAAGCAGAGTTGATGTTTCAGACTAAAGTATTCTCTGATTTTGTGCATCTGTGGTTTTCTAATATCTACTGCACCTACTGTGTTAGATTCAGGCTAAGCATCTTTATTGCTTTGCAGGTGCTTAAAACCTGAAGAATATTTTGGCTGTCGTCAATTGCCCAACCCTTCTATTGTAATGAGCGACTGTACTCATACATTCCTTTAGGAGTAAGGAGGAGGATTGAGAGTGTGGATTCAAGTTCTTGATTGCCAGCTCTCTGCTCACATTTTAACTTTTCTCCAACTATAGCTCTATGGCACCTGCCAGAAACTGCCACAACCTCTATAAGGACTTTGTTAATTCTCCCCATAACCCACGTGGCTTTCTTCCACATGCTCTGGTTTCCTCCCAGATTCGAAAGTCAGACGGCTCAGGTTAGGGTTGGTGCTACATTGATGCCAGAAGTGTGCCAACACTAACGGGCTGCCGCTAGCGCAATCCTTGGACTGTGTTGGTTGTAAGAATATAAAACTAGGAACAGAATCAAGCCATTCAGTCTGGTCCACTATTCCATCATGGCTGATTTATTATCCCTCCCAACCCCGTCCTATAAGACTGAATTGTTGAAGGAAAAAACGATTAATTTCACTATGTTTCGATACACATGTAACAAATACAAATGTGATAACAAAACTCACTCGCCCCATCATTGAAACGTTCCTACAACCAATGTTCTCACTTTAAAGCCTCTTTATCTCATTATCTCCAGTTCTCCTTATTTATTGCTATTTATTTATATTTGCATTTGTATAGTTAGTTTTCTTCTGCACTCTGGGTGATCTTTCATTGATCCTATTATCGTTACTATTCTATGGTTTTGCTGAGTATGCCTGCAGGAAAATGAGTCTCAGGATTGTATATGGTGACATATATGTACTCTGATAATAACATTTATTTTGAATGTTGACTAATAACACTAATCTTTAATCTTTTAAAATACTCTCTGCTGGGCCAGGAATGTTTCTTTCATGCAACAACTGCAGTTGGCAATGTGATTAATACACCAAAGATTGAAAAGATACCTGCATTTGCCTGCTTTCTCTTCATGTACTGCCAGTGTAACAAGTCCGGGGTTTTTACAAATGTATTTGGTAATGTGGATGCTTAGAATTCCTGTCCAATGGTAACCTGAACTGTACCTAACATAAGGCAGCCTTTGATAATGTGCTGGGATGCTGCATTTTTTGGCTGTTGCATTCATTGGAAGTACAATAATAGATTAGCCTGACTTCTATTTATCACATTGCTGTTTTCATTCTGCTGGACTTCTCCTCATCTCACCTGAAATAACAGAGCAGTCAGTGAATACCACCCATTGCCTAGAATTCCTGTGGCCTGGAATCGAGTGGTTTGTCAAATTAATTCCAAGTGGCTTGTGTAGATTGTTAGCAGATGTCAATGTTGTATACTGACAAAGAATTCATTGTGTGTGGTTGGGTTAAGCATCTGATTTTAAACTGTTTGTCAAGAATTTGCTTGCAGGTAGGGTTTGTGTCTTTCTAGACGGTGTTTCCTTTTGAAAAGGAATTACATTAGTGGCACTACCTGTATGTATAATCTATATTTTCATTTATATTTATCATTATTGTTATGAGCAGAGAGACAACATCTGCCGGAAGTAAATTCCTTGTATGTGCACAGGTACTTGGCGATTAAAGTCTGATTCTGATTCTGATATGTTTTACCTCCAATTCCTTCATCTTCGATGGAAACATTTTCAGTTGATGCCCCTTTGGCAGGCAAGTTGATATGGGAAATGTGCTGTCCCATTATCCTGTTGTGACAGTTTAGACACCATGTACAGCGATGGCTGCTTTTAACAGTAGCTAAATGCTGTACTTGCACTCAATTCTGTTTTTTGAGCTGCAGGAAGGAGGTTCCTGTAGGTCATTGCTGAAAGTTCTCTAAAGACACCTGTCCCTGATGGAAGCAAGTCTCTGGTTCTCTGAAACATAAACAGATATCTACCACATGTGGGAATCAGTGCCGCTACCTTCATGAGCCTGAGATGCATGGGCTGAACAATGGAGGAGCAAACAGCACAACTGTGTGGTATAATCACCTCTTTGCTCTAATGGATAAAGTTGCACCATTGCCACTGTAGAGATGCTACAATTAATGAGGTGCGATTGGCTGCTCAGACAATTTAAGCACTGGCTGAGATAGACTGAGGGCTCTGCTCCCTGTGACACTGAAGCTGTGAGATTGCCCCCGGTTACCGTGCTTTGTGACTGCGAACTTTGCGGTAATTTGCCTTGCTAATATGATGAAATGAAGAGTGAGTGGCTTCAAGTTCCTGGGTGTCAAGATCTCTGAGGACCTAACCTGGTCCCAACATATTGATGTAGTTATAAAGAAGGCAAGATAGTGGCTATACTTTATTAGGAGTTTGAAGAGATTTGGCATGTCAACAAATACACTCAAAAACTTCTATAGTTGTGCCATGGAGAGCATTCTGACAAGCTGCATCACTGTCTGGTATGGGGGTGCGGGGCTACTGCACAGGACCAAAAGAAGCTGCAGAAGGTTGTAAATCTAGTCAGCTCCATCTTGGGTACTAGCCTACAAAGTACCCAGGACATCTTAAGGGAGCGGTGTCTCAGAAAGGCAGCGTCCATTATTAAAGACCTCCAGCACCCAGGGCATGCCCTTTTCTCACTGTTACCATCAGGTAGAAGGTACAGAAGCCTGAAGGCACACACTCAGCGATTCAGGAACAGCTTCTTCCCCTCTACTGTCCGATTCCTAAATGGACATTGAAGCTTTGGTCACTATCTCACTTTTTTTTTAATATACAGTATTTCTGCTTATGCACATTTTTAAATAATCTATTCAATATACATAATTGTTTTACCTGTTTACTTATGATGTTTTATTTTATTTATTATTATTTTGTTTCTCTCTCTGCTAGATTATGTATTGCACTGATTTACTGCTGTTAAGTTAACAAATTTCATGTCACATGCCGGTGATAATAAACCTGATTCTGAATCTGAATACAGAGGCTTTGGACTGACTCCAGGGATTTGGATCTAAGAACTCAATTTGGTTTGCAATGCTGTTGTTGTTGCTTGCTTCTATTGTTTGTGTAATTTGTTTTTTTCTCTCTTTCTCTGTGTGCAATGAGGGTTGGTCTGTATTTTTTAAAAATTGGGTTATTTCGGGTTCCTCACTTTGCGACTACCTGTGAGCAAGCAAATCTCAAGCTTGTTTAATTTATACATTCTTTGATAATGATTTACGCCTATCTTCATCCACCAGGTTATTTTTATATATGTAGATTCTGAGAATTCATCAGGTTGACTTTAGATCAGAAGTTTCCAAGTTGTTGTATGTAACGGATCCCTATCATTAACCAAGGGGTCTGCGAGCCTCAGTTTGGGAATCCCTGCTTTAGTGTATGATCTGTTTTAGCTACGGGTCTAGTTTTAATTATGTGATAGACAGCAAAATATGAATAGTATTACCCACCAGAAATTCAACGGGTATTTTGTTTAGTAAAAGATTTTGTCAACAAAAATAGTTAAAATAGTGAACTGCTAACTTTGTGCTTATTCTTGCAATATAGTAAATGTTTTATGATTGTGGTAGTTTTGTAAAAGTCTTTTGCAAACTTGACGTTGTGATTTATTTTCCTTAGTGGGTTCATCTTTACTCAGTTGTGCTGTAACGCATTGTTGCCGTATCGTAACACCATTGTAACATTCATTGAACTGGCTCAATATTTATCTGCTCTCTTACACAATCAAGAAAACACAACAAATTAATGACATGAATGTGAGAACAGCACACTGCAATGTCCATTTTTAAAGGTGTCCTACTTCCCGAAACAGCAAGAGGTATTGAGTGAAATGGCCGCCTCTTGTGCAAAGATGAGGCCATCTTCAGAGTGGAGGAGCAACACCTTAATCTATCTGGGTACTCTCAAACCTGATGGCATGAATATCAATTTCTCCTTCCATAAAGAAACATTTCCCTCTTCTTCTATTCCCCACTCTGGCCTCTTACCTTTTCTCACCTGCCTAGCACCTACCCTGGGTCACCTCTTCCTTCCTTTTCTCCTATGGTCCACTCTCCTCTCCTATCAGATTCCTTCAACTCCAGCCCTTTACCTTTCCTACCCATCTGGATTTACCTATCACTTTCTAGCTATTCTTCCCATCTCTCCCCCCCCCCCCCCCATGTTCATGCCATCAGGTTGGAAGCTACGCAGATGAAATACGAGATGTTAATCCTCCAACCTGAGAGTGGCCTCATCATGGCAGTAGAGAAGGTCATGGACCGACTAGATGGAATGGGAAAGGAGGGTAGAATTAAATTCTCTAATTTCTGGTTATTTCTTCTATTCCCCATTCTGGCTCCCCCCTTGTCCATCATCTTCCTCTGATGGGCCCCCTGCTTCTTGTTCACACGTGGTCCACTCTCCTCTCCTATCAGATCCCTTCTTCTTCAGCTCTTTACCTTTCTCAACTATTGCCTCCCAGCTTCATTCCGCTTCCCCACCCACACAACTTCCCCCTCACCTGGCTTCACCTGTCACCTGCCAGCTTGTACTCCTCCTCCTTCTCCCCACCTTCTTATCCTGGCTTCTCCCCCCCCCCTTCCGGTCCTGATGAAGGGTCGACCGTCTATTGCCCACTGAAAAGATCAACACTCCACAGTTCAATCCATAAACAGAAAACCCTCGGTAACATCATCCAACGACATCAAGAGAAAGAGATACCACTTGAATGCATGGGCCTTCCCTCCGGCAACAGAGAAGGAGTGGGCAAAAGCACAGAGAATAAAAACCATAAGACTGAAAAATTCTACAGTCCATAATCCAATTGCTCAGAACCTCAGTAACATCCTTTGATAGCATCGATAGAAAGAGGCGCCACTCGAAAGCGGAGGCCGACACCCAGCAACAGTGAGCGATAGGCCACCATAAACCATATTAACGTATTCTTTTGGCATATTATCTCAGGTTGAAACCAATCTGGACAACTTACAAAGAACATTTACGAGCTGGTCCTCCTGGTAACACAGGACCAGCTGTTTAGTGCAAAAATATCAAAAATACATAACAAAAGACCAACAAATTCAAGACAATAAATGCAGAACATGCCAAAGAGAAACCAGAAACGATCCAACACATTACAGGGTTCTACAGCAGGTTAATTCAATCTGATTACTTACTCAGGCACAATCAAGAGGCAAACATCATTCACCAAAATCTTGCTTTAAAATACAAACTCATATAAGACACTAAACAAGTCTGATACCGTTTTAGAGTCAGAGTCTTACAAATTATACTACAACTGAACCATTATTACTGATAGGGCAATCCACAGTAATTGGCTAGATATAACCATTCCAAACACACATAACTAACAGAAACCAATAAGTGAAAGACACTAGAAATATGCTGAATTAAAAGGAAAATGAAAGACTATGGAACATGCAAAGGGTATACTTTGTCCCAATAGTAATACCTACAACTGGTATCATCCCAAAGTCACCACACAATAGCATTAAACAACTAGGCCTACACAGAAATATTTAGGTAAATCTCCAGAAAGCCACAATAATAAACACCACTAGAATAGTCTGGAAGTTCTCAGAAATTGAGAAATGAATTAGTTGGCTATGCCCGTACCTCGGGTTTATCAGCTTGAGCTGAGAAAAATTAAAAATACAACAACAATAACAGACAGACAGACATATTTTATTGATCCTGAAGGAAATTGGGTTTTGTTACAGCCGCACCAACCAAGAATAGTGAAGAAATATAGCAATATAAAACCATAAATAATTAAATAATATTAAGTTAATCATGCCCAGTGGAAAAATAAGTCCAGGACCAGCCTATTGGCTCAGTGTGTCTGACACTCCGAGGGAGGAGTTGTAAAGTTTGATGGCCACAGGTAGGAATGACTTCCTATGACGCTCAGAGTTACATCTCGGTGGAATGAGTCTCTGGCTGAATGTATTCCTGTGCCTAACCAGTATATTATGGAGTGGATGGGAGTCGTTGTCCAAGATGGCATGCAAGTTGGACAGCATCCTCTTTTCAGACACCACCGTCAGAGAGTCCAGTTCCACCCCCACAACATCACTGGCCTTACAAATGAGTTTGTTGATTCGGTTGGTGTCTGCTACCCTCAGCCTGCTGCCCCAGCACACAACAGCAAACATGATAGCACTGGCCATCACAGCCTCGTAGAACATCCTCAGCATAGTCTGGCAGATGTTAAAGGACCTCAGTCTCCTCAGAAAATAGAGACGGCTCTGACCCCTCTTGTAGACAGCCTCAGTGTTCTTTCACCAGTCCAGTTTATTGTCTATTCGTATCCCCAGGTATTTGTAATGCTCCACCAAGTCCACACTGACCCCTTGCATGGAAACGGGGGTCACCGGTGCCTTAGCCCTCCTCAGGTCCACCATTAGCTCCTTAGTCTTTTTCACATTAAGCTGCAGATGATTCTGCTCATACCATGTGACAAAGTTTCCCACCATAGCCCTGTACTCAGCCTCATCTCCCCTGCTGATGCATCCAACTATGGCAGAGTTATCAGAAAACTTCTGAATAATAAAAATACTTTCAACAATATTCTTATTATTTGTTCATAGAAGCATAAATAGAAAGCCCACAGTGCAATACAGGCCCTTCTGGCACATTGGTTGGTGTGTGTTTGCACATTGTTTGCAAGTTGGTGTGCTCGTTCATTGATTTTATTGGATATTCCTGCAGAAAAATGAACCACAGGATTGTGTATGGTGTCATATATGTAGTTTGATAATAAATTTATTTTGAACTTTGAACTTTGAAATCAACCAGATCACCAAGACTTCTAACACAATTGATCAGCAAATGCCAAAAGCTTTTTCTCTAGGTACGATTGGTGAGCTGTTGAAGAAATTCTGATGCAAGTTAGATGGGTACATATAACATTGTGATAATGGTCACCCCATGATTCTTCAACTGTGTCTTCACCAAATACACTTCACTGAAAGCAATGTTTTTCTGTGAATCAGTTGAAAGAATCCAGATTCTAAGCATGCTGGTTGCATTCTAATATGAAAACAAAAAATGCTGGAAATACTCAACAGGTTAGCCAGCATCTGTGCGAAGAAAATCCCCTACTTAATATTGCCTGGGAATGAAATCCTAGTTGATTGAACTATTTTCTTCTGAACCACATGTTATCCATGTTGGATGATAATTTGTGAACTGTATCCTCCGTGTCATAATTGCAGAACAGTGTGTCACATGGCTCCACAATCCAGTGCATTCCCAGCTCCTTTGCAATGTATGTAGCTGACCACACTGATGCCAATGCTGTTTTGAACGCTTCAGGTTTTGAAAGCAATTTTGTTGATTAAACCAAACATCTGCTCTTTCTAGTCACTGTAAGCAAGTCAAAATGAACTGATTGTTCTTAATTACTTTGGCAGATCTATTAACAATTCATCATGCACATCTTGAAGCTTCACATGAAGTATCACCAAGATTTAAAGGACCATTGCTCTGAATTTTGTAGAAAAGAATATTTTAATTCCATCTCATTGTCAAACCACAAACTTGCTCATTCAGGCATGTTTTTAAGAATGCATACATCTTTTTGTAGTGTGGGGCCCAATTTCAGAGTTGTAATTGGATCATCTGTTCAGTAAATCAGAGGAATTGCCACCTGGTTGATGCTTTAAGGTCAAACCAACATTTGTCCTCAACTCTGTATGAATTTTATAGACTAATAAATCCTTATCATTTGATCACTTGGACCAGAGTAAGAGATCCTTTCGGTATATATAGATGACACAAAATTTATAAGTGAAGTCTAGTGATAAACTTATAAAGGGTACAAATAAGCAAATGGATTAGACAGATATATGGCATATAAGATTTAATTTACGAGTGGTTGATGCTAGATTTTGTTTGGAAAATTAAAAAGCTGCCATCGGGAAGAAGGTTGCAGGCTCGGGTTCCTGCACCACCAGGTTCAGGAATAGTTATCAACCTTCAACCATCAGGTTCCTGAACCAAAGTGAATAATTTTACTCAGCTCAACACTGAGCTGATTCCACAACCTTTGGACTCACTTTCAAGGACTCTACAACTCTTGTTCTCAACATTATTTATTTATCCGTAGGGTTTTATTTGTATTTACACAGTTGTCTTCTTTTGCTTTTTTTTTGTCAATCCTTGTGTGTAGTTTTTCATTGATTCTATTGTACTTATTTGTTCCACTGTTAATGCCCACAACAAAATGAATCTCAGGTCACACATACATATTTTGATAATAAGTTTACTGTGAACTTACTTTGAGCTTTGAACTTTGAAGGAAGCAATATAATATAAAGAGTAAGATTCCAAGGAAGCTGCAAGAATAGAAAGAATAGAAAGTAAACGCGGGTAAATCTTTGAAAGGTTAACGATTAGCTTTTATTTGTCATGCATACATCAAAACATCAAAATGTACAGTGAAATGAATGAGTCATTTTAGCATCGATGACTAACACAGTCTGAGGTGTCGTTTGGGGGCAGCCACACTTCAGCACTATCATAGCATGGCCATGATTTACTAATCCTAACCTGTCCGTCTTTGTAAAATTATAAAGTGACTGGGGGAGGGAAATGAGAGATGCCTCTGGCTTTTCAGGTTTCGTACATAGAAGATTGGGGCATGAGATCTAGAAGTTTAGGTTGAACCTATGTAAATCTTTGCTTCAGCCCCAATTCAATACTGTATCCTGTCTGTAAACTGGCATTAGTGTCCTAGAATGGATGCTCTAGTCCACAGGATTTACTGGAATGGTTACAGGGATGAGGGACTTCAGTTGAGGGTATAGTACAAATTGCAAAGTAAATTTATAATCAAAGTACACTGAGAATCATTTTCTTGCAGGCATTCATAGTAGAAGAAGGAAATACAACAGAATCAATGAGAAAATACACACAAGCAAAATGTGCTTAAAAAAAGACAAACTGTTCAAATACAAAAAATAATAATAATATAAAAATAAGTCAAAAATAATATTGAGAAGATGAGTTGTAGAGTCCTTGAAAGTGAGTCCATAGGTTATGGAATCAGTTCAGTGTTGAGGTGAGTGAAGTTATTCATGCTCACAGGAGATCGACAAGGAAATCTTATTTTTCCATGTAAAGGAGAGTAAATTTAGAGTTGAGATTTGATAGGGTTCTCAATCAGTAAGGACACAGTAGGGTGAATGACTTCTTGTCCTGCTGTTACAAAAAAATGTACATTTAAGTGGTGCACTTCATAGCCCTCGGCCATCCTTTCATATGGATTGCTTTAGATATGCAGTATTGGTTTTTTTGAGAAGTAATTTCTCCAGCCCCTTTGTTTACCAAAATTGCACAAAGAGCAAAAGTCAGAAATCTGTTTTGAGATGATAGATCTGAGATTCTGTCTGTAAGTAGAAGTTAACCACCATTATTGGAAGAAAAAATGACCTGATGTTTTAAGTGCATCTGGTCAGTTACTTGTGCTTTCTGTTTAGCATATCCTGCAAGAGATACCTCTGCAGCTGTTCTTTGTTGATGCAACTTCTTAAAGTGTGTTTGAGTCCAGAGGGGTCTGAACCTGAAGTCTTTCCATTTGGGAAGAGTACCGCCAATCGAGCTGAACTGCACCTAGGTTTTCAGTCCATTTGTTTAAATGTGTGTCTAATTTCTGAAAGAAAAGTGTGCACCTACATTATTCTTTTCTCTCTTTGGTGAAATGAGCTGCAGTACCACTGCATGGTGTGTGGAATGAGACTGAAAACAGTTTAAACCTATCATTACTTTTCAAAAGAGAACTTCCCCTTTAATCAGCTGAGTATTATTTGGAAAATCCGTTATGCATTCCTTTGCAAGGGCTCATATCATGATCAGCATAATTGAATTAAGCAATTAGAAGAATTGCAATTTAAAAGAAACATTCTTGAGCCATTTCGTAAATACAATGAGACTGCTACTAATATCTGTCTCATCATCCAATCAGTGCTCTGTTTACTGGCAGTGCTGAAAGTGTTACAGAAATGGACTTGATCATGCTTCTGGCATCGTGTGCTTGCAGCTTGTTACTTTTGATTGAAAGCATTTTCACTTAGGGCAGGTGACAGCTGCCTTGGCGGCCAATCAGTTGAACGTCTTGATGTCCTCATTTGAACGCTGGACATTGAGAAATTGCCAGTGATGCAAATATTGACTTGTTCACAGCTGCCTTTGAGGGGATGGATTGTGGATGTCACGTGATATCATGAGTAAAACCCAGATTACTTCTGGTGCAATGTACTAAATAAAAATAAATGGTGCCTTCAAGAGTTCAGTGGTGGTAATAGAATTATTTTTATTTCTGTCTTTCTTTGAAAAGCTTAAAGGTCTCCCAAATTGATCTTGGTCCAAATACTGTGTGTCCTCCACTTCGACCTTCTGATCAACTCCTTAATTCATTGATGTGAATGTTTCCACCTCAAAGGCCAATCTCACAGCAGTAATTTAGTGAGAGATGGCCAATTAGCTGCAGTGACAGGCAGCTTTTGTCAGGCTGTGGTTTTGTGTCCATTGGGAAGTAAATGTGGTAGCTCAGACTAAATTAGGGCATGAAGAAGTGGCAGAAAGAGGAGACTTTCAGATCTTCATTCTGGCTAAGAATGACATTTTTAACCCATAGTGAATCCTGTTCTCCACAGGATGTTGTAATGAAAGATCGTGCCTGTATTCATCCTTAAAATCAGTACAAACCTAGCTTTGCTTGAATGCCTTCTCTGGGTAAAAGGATAGCCTTAAGTTCTGTTACTAATGTAGAAGGTATTCTTTGCATACTTCAGTTTTTTCTGACATGCATTAACAATTATATGGTCTTAGAATGAATCTAAAAACAAACTTGTGAGAACCATTTTATTAGAGCCATAGAACCATAGAACATTACAGCACAGAAACAGGCCTTTTGGCCCTTCTTGGCTATGCTGAATCATTTTTCTACCTGCACCTGGCCTGTATCCCTCCATATACCTCTCATCCATATACCTGTCCAAGTTTTTCTTAAATATTAAAAGTGATTCATGTTACTTTGCCCGTTGACTCGGCTGTCTTTGCACACTGTATTAGTGTGTGATTTATCTCTCCCCCTGCCCCTCTCCGTGCTGACTGATCCTGATCTGATGCTAGATACTTCCTGATTACACAGTTGGATTGAAAATCATATTCTCAGCAGATCAGGCAGCGCCTGTGAGAAGAGAAATGGTCAGTGTTTCAAATGAAAGATTCTTCATTGGAACTCAGTGTCTGCAGTTTGTGATTTTTATTTTAAGCGTTCCCAGTTGCATATGTCAGTTGTACTGCTTTGATAAGCTTTATGGTGTTACTCAGGCTAAAACTTCTTCCAACAGACACCCGTCTCTCATCGTCAGTGCTTCTCATCAAGCTTCCTGTTTGGAAGAAGATGGCTACTATTACCATCCATCCGATGAGCCCTGTGAAATGTACTCCTTTCCTCCTTCCACTCTTGTCTATCCTGTTTTCGACCATGTCCTACCTTTGAGGAGCTGCCTACCCGTATTGCTAGAGTTGAGGCAAAAGTATGCTTGGGGCAAATAGAAAATTCTGCCGCAATTAGAACCAGTGCATTCTCTTTACTCATTGGCTCAATTATTCATCATCAATCATGGCTGATCCTGTTGAAAATAGTAAGTGCTTCCAGATGTCCCAGTTCAATAAAAACAGAAAATGCTGGGGGGAGAAAAATCAACAATTCAAGCAGTAGTAAAGATTAAAGATGAGCTTTATTTGTCATATGTACATTGAAACGTACAGAGAAATGTGCCGTTTGAGTAAATGACGAATGAAGTCTAAGCATGAACTGGGGGCAGCCCACAAGTGTCACCATGTTTCCAGTGCCAACATAACATGCCCACAACTTACTAACCACAACCTATACATCTTTGGAACGTGGGAGGAAACCCGAGATCCTGGAGGAAACCCATGTGTACACAGGCAGGACGTGCAAACTCCTTACGGACAGCGACAGGAATTGAGCCCCGATCTTCCGATCCTGTCCGATCCGATCTGATTTGTGGAAAAGTAAATGTGCATTCCCATTTCTCCCACATTATGACAACTTGAATCGTTACGTACCACACATGCATTGTGAAGCTTGTGGATTTGGTCCCCTCTGATCACCATTTCTGAAACAATGACAGTAAGAATTGCAGAAAAGGTCAGAGGGTGAGAAAAAGATTTGTGTGGAGGACAATTGTCGATGTGAATTGGTCAAAGTAAATGGCCTGTTTCTGAGCTGTAGACTAGCTACTTAATATGGACTTTTATGAACATTTGATAAAGCCCCAGATGATTGAATTCCTCAAAGACATCGTAATTCAATGCCTTGGTTGCTTGTCAGTATTTGTTTATTTTTGATTTTTTTTTCAAAAATTCTGTTGTACTCTTTTATTTCCAAAAATGCCTGCAAGAAAATTAATCTTTATGTAGTATGTGGTAACATAAAGATACTTCAATAATAAATTTACCTCAAACTTTGAACTTAATTCTACTTCCTGTGATATTACTGTATGGAGTCAATACCAAGCAGTCTTTGGGTGAACCGAGGATAGAAATTAGAGATAATTTGAATCTTGTGTAATTCAATCCACATTTTACTTCATTCTCCAGTCTGTAGTGGCTTTTCTAACAAACCAGTGCCACTGCTGGAGACCTAGCACGGGTTGTTATCCTTGTACAGTCCACTCTCGGATTTATCCAATACTAATGTTCCAAAAGTTGAAGAACGGTATTCGATCCTTTATTAGCAACTAGTAAAACATACAAACTTGAAGAGATGCAATTAAGCGGTCAACAAAAGATATGACACCCAGTGGTCTCCAGAACCAAAATGCCCAGAACAAAGCACGAATACGCAACTTATTCCCTTCACTTTTACCACACCCCAACCCACGGGACTAATTATCATAATATTTCCACAGCACAGAATACAATGCAGATAGAAAACAGATGCATGGCTCCTACACAGTCACATGTTTATTTTTTACTATTGTACACCGAAATAGCAAAATTTAAGCACTTTGGGAAATAGGTACAGTTGTTGGAACAGCAGTGTAGCTGAGAACCGAGAAGAAAATGAAATGCAGTGTAAGCTTGTCACCACTAAGGGTGCAAATACAGTGTAGCAGGTTTACAAAAGTGAGTTTGTATTATAAATAAGATGTGGGAATGTATCAGGTAAAACAGGCAACCTGGCAGAAATATTCAGCAATTTGAATTTGAACTGCATTAAAATGTGTTGCAGAAATGTTATTGATTGATACGATCATAATAAACACATTTTCTTTATGTTGATAGTATTGTGGCACAATAAATGAGCCCCTAAGTACATTGTTATGTTAGTAGCAGATTTGAATCACAAAGTACTAATTTTTGGCTGTTTTTTTCCATAAAAGAAGAAAATGAGATCTCATTGACTTAGCTGATGCAGAGTAGCAGCAGTGAAGATGTGGAGAGGATTTCTCAGGAATAGATTATCATAGAGTTTTGGTTATTGTCAAAGCTATATAGCACAGTTACATGCCCTTCCTTCAGCCAAATCAGTACCCACTCCCGTTTTCACTATTTCCATTTTATTCTCCCAATAAATGGTCCTAGATTCTACCTCTTACTGATATACTAGTAACAATTACAGTGGCCAATTAAACTACCAATGCGCACATCTTTGGCTTGTGGGAGGAACCTAGAGCACCTGGAGGGGTAACCTGAATGTGGGTCACTGGAGCTTTGATGGCAGCTCTGTTAGATAGCTAGATAGATAGATACTTTATTGATCCCAAAGGAAATTACAGTGCCACAGTGGCATTACAAGTGCACAGATAGACAAATATTAAAAAAAGTAAGAAAAAATAAAATTAGTAAGAAAGAAACATTGTGAAACATGGGAGTATTGAACAAATGATCCAGAGGCTTGCACTAAAGATTTGAACACCTGTGTTCAATTTCCATCATGGTAGCTGGAGAATTTTTGAATTCAGTAAATAACCTTTTAAATTTCAGCTTTTATTTAAAGTCGTTAATAGTAATCGCATCTAGTGTAGTGATAGCTTTAAAGAAAAGAGGAATCTATTACCCTTATCCAGTGTGGCCTATATGAGACATCGCACGCACGCACACTCACACGCACACACACATGCATACACACCCCTTGACTCCCAGACTCCAGTTGAAATGGTTGGAAAAAAAAACATCAATCTTGCAGGCACCACCATATCTTGGTAAATGATTTCCTGGAGTTCTGATTTTGTACAATAGCTTGTATCCTTGACTATTATTACAGCAAATAAACTTGATTCTTTTGCTTAGGGGTAATATATGTGGTAAGTAGACAAGAATAGCACAATATGAAGTCAAAACTTAAATCAAGAGCTGAGGACATTAGTGAGTACCATAACAAGATATTACACTGTATTAAGCACTGTATCAGAAGCACATGACTCAATGCACAACTACCATTTGAAGTTCAGAATCAGAATTTAAATCAGGTTTAATATCATTGACATATATTGTGAAATTTGTTATTTTGCAGCAGCAGTTCAATCCAATTGTCTACAAGTTACTATTTGGAAAATGTGTAGTCAGGTGGCTGATGGAAGGGTTGAGTTGTTTTCCACTAATGCCAACTTACTTGCAAAAGTTTCATCACCACGTGAATTTCCTAGAAGTGGGGTTTTCTGCAAACAAACACGTAGACCTCGGACCTATTTATGAGCCAATGTGGGCAAAATTCCAGATCACAGCGCATAGAATTCATCACACAGCCAACCAGTGACAACATTTTTTTCCCCAACATTTCCTTCTGAAATGATGCCCAGTCAGCTGATTGAAAAGTATATAAAGGCCAAGCATTTGGAGACACACCACAATCAACAGCACACTGACAATGTCCCTGATAGCAGCAATGAAAAGAAGGTATGTCCTGGGTGACGGGGGTCCTTAATGATAGGTGCCGCCTTTTTGAGGCATCGCCCTTTGATAATGTCCTTAACGCTGGGAAGTTGTAAAAATTACTGGTTGATTCGAGTGATTATCCTTCCATTACTTAATGTTCACACTTCATCTTTTCAACCAGATTAAAAGATAGTTTGTTTACATATGTAAGCGGGAAAAGTAATATATTAAGCCGTAAAATTGTTTTTCTAAAAAAGTGCTGAATTTTTCTAAGTAGGTATTTGTAATGTCATCATTCAGAAACTTGCTGGTTTGTCAAAATCAGTTGGAATATGACAATGGCTGTCTGTATTTTACAACACTGGTGTTGGTTTACACTCTTGACATCAGTTTCTTTGACTTGGCTGCATTTATTTTGGATCTGGCCTTAAATCGTCCCAGAGCTTGACCTGAGGCTTGTCCTGGGCTAACATTTGTTCACTGTGCCGTAACATTCATAAGCACACAAGGGAAAAGCCTTAGCTCTGTTCTGTCTGCCTGGATCCTCACATCAATGCGAGAGTTCGAGGCTGTACATGAAAAAGCTTCATGGAAATACTGTTCCAAAAGGTACTGCACTTAAAAACCAACCATTGCCACTACACAAGCACTGAACACACTTGATCCATGATATGGCTATGTCACCAATAACAGGCCAGAAGCTTGACAACACTGTGAATGAGATAAAACAATAATGTACTGTGATGTATTGAGATAAGGGAAAACAAATCCAAGCATTCCAAGATAATAGAAAACAATTGGTAAACACTTTAGGAAAACCCCTTTCCTGCCTGCTTGATGTTCTAACTTCCAAATGTAAAGATCCAGACTTTGAAATGACTGCAGGGTGATTTGAAATGCAAGTATAAAGTATATGTTGTGCAAAATCCCTAAATGGAGGAGGAAGTAAGATTTTTTGGGGGTGTTTTTTTTTTAATGAAAATGCATACATTTTAAAATAAAACAACCATTGAATATCTTGAAAGAGTAAGGATTTGTAAAGGGAAACCACAGTCAGTGCAGAGTGAAAGTAAGTTGTCTCCCCACGGACGATCAATAACTGGCACAGCTCAAGGATATGTGTCTAGCCTACTGCTTTACTCTCTCTACAGCCATAACTGTGTGACTCGGCTTAGCTCATCTACCATCTGTAAATTTGCTGGTAACTTAACTATCGTCGGCATGCGGTGACGAGAAGGCACACAGGAGTGAGCTAGATCAGCTGGTTGAGTAGTGCTCCAGCAACAACTTACCACTTAACATCAGTAAGTCCGAGGAATCGGCTGTGGGCTGCAGAAAGGGGAAACTGAGGGAACACACACCAGTCCTCATCGAGGGATCAGCAATGGAAAGGGCTGACAATTTAAAGTTCCTGTGAGTCAACATCTCTAAGGATCTATCCTGGGCCCAACATATTGGTGCAATTAAAAGAGGGCAGGACAGGGGCTATGTTTCATCAGGAGTTTGAGGAGAATTGGTATGCCACCAACGACACTCACAAACTTCTATAGATGACCCGCAGAGAACATCTTAACTGGTTGCATCACTCTCGAGTATGGAGGGCCCAATGCACAGGATCGGAAAAAACTGTAGGAAGTTGTAAACTCAGCCAGGTCCATCATGGGCACTTGCCTCCCAGCACCGAGGACACCTTCAAAAGGAGATGCCTCAAAAAGGTGTCCATAATTAAGGAGCCCCATCACCCAGATCATGCCCTCTTCTCATTGCTCCATCAAGGAGGAGGGACAAGAGTCTGAAGACACACACTCAACATTTTAGGAACAGCTTCTTCCACTTTGCCATCAGATTTCTGAGGGGATACTACCTCACTATATTTTTTGCACTACTTGCTTAATTTATTTTAATATATATAGTTATTATTATATATATAATGTATTGCAATGTATAGCTGCTGCAAAACATTAAGTTTCACAACATATCAAATCTCGCTCCTGGTTTAGGTGGATGGAATCCAAAACAGCTCTGCTTCAGCTTGTCTCCACTCCTCTCCCTCCAACTACGTCTCTGTGGTGGACTACATATACCTGTCTGGACACCCCCCCCCCCCCCCCGCTGACTGCTCCTGTGGCCCCTCCCACTGACTCCATCTTCTCCTGGAACGTGCCTCAACTCCCTCTGGCACCATCTTGCACCCGCATGCCTTGATCCTCAGATAAGCCTCGTCTTTGCTCACCTCTTCATTGTTTGTGGTGATTGGTTAACACAATTTTCCATATAAAACATGTTATTAATAGAGTATTTAGTCAAATTTCTTGCCTTGAGAACCACCAGTAAGCTGTCACCCAAGTTCAGTAGTGCTATCTTAAATCGGGACAATTTGGACCAAGAAATGGGTCTTCCTCACTCTGTGTGTGGTGCTCAAGATTTCCAGTGTGTGGAATCTCCTGTTCGTGTTTATGATTGTGACCAAGGTCAATATTATTCAAATCGAAAACTTTTTCTCCAGTTATGTATTACATGTAACGTTGTTGTTTATTTTGATTTCATAAATAGCGCTGCAGCAATTTGGAAATGTCGAGTACAGGCCAGAAGCATCCCACAGCATATCATTGCAGTGGGGCCTGGGCCCGAGTTCAAGGGACGACCTGGTGCTTGAGCGATTTAAATACTGAGCTAGATGGACTGAAAAGGCAAGATGTCAGGACCAGAGGCGAGGGTTGAGTTGGTTCTGCTCAGCCTCGTTTAACCCTGCTCTTCTCAGTGCTGACTGAGGCTGTGTCATGTCCCAGCTACTCCAGACTTGGAGCTTTGGGGTGATTTGCCTCTGTGTGATGGACTGAGACTGACGCTGTGGGCCTACTGTGGCTTCGGGTTTATGGACTCACTTTTGTTCTGAATGATGATGCTTACATCAGTGTTTGTATGATTTGATTTGGTTTGGGTTTTTTTCTCTGCAAATTGGGTGTTGGTCTTTTTTAAAATTAGATTCTTTTGGGTTTCTTGTTTCATGGCTGTCTGTAAGCAGACAAATCTCAAGGTTGTATAATTTATATCCTTGTCCTTGACCATTGGTTTCTTGATATGCAGCCTGAGAGTGCGGTTGGGTAAAGCAAAGGTTCTGGGTTTTTTTCCTCATCATTTTGTATATTTAGTTTCTTTGATACCGAATAGCTGAAGCTAGTTTTGAGATTTGGTGAACAGATTTGGCCATTCAGTGGAGTAGGAGCAGTGAACTCTGGTGAGATGTGTCTTCAAGCAAACAGAAGCCATGTCTGGGCGGTGTTTCTGTTTGGGCTGATATCCACAGTTAGAAAGGAATGTAGGTCTGGTACAGTGCCCAGGATTCCTGCCAGTACGCTGAAGGAAACATTTCCATCAGCAGGCTGAAAATGGTTAAACTGTTGATATGTAAAAGCAAAGCAAGATTTACAAACTTGTAAGATTTTAAAAAATTTTTATGCCTTCATTATTTGCAGAGATACTGTAATCTATTTATTCAACAGTATGTGTCAATTTTAATTAATGTGTAACATTGAACAGGTAATTCAGCAATGGTTTTAATCATGGAACTCATACCTATGTTGCTACAGAGGGAAACGGGGAGAACTTCATCTTTGGTCACATCATTAATGTGTGCAAAAGTACTTTTGAACTTGCTTTCGTGTTGAGATCAATGCAGAGGTGCACAAATACAAGCAGTGGCCCATGCTCTTGTGAGAATTTGGAGCAAGTGACGCCAGACCAGTACCCCCACCACCACCACCAAGCCCCACCAACCATGTCCATCAGGAATACTTAATGTATTTTGTAGAAACTTCTTAGTGATCAAAGGAAAGGATATATTCACTTTTGCACAACGAAACATTCGGTGAATAGTGTTGTTTGCAGCTTTGTCTGCAATGTGCTAGGGGGCACCCTGCTCCACTGCCAACATAGCATGCCTGCAATTCACCAGCCCTAGATGTGAATCTTTGGACTGTAGGAGGAATCTGGAGCACTGGGAGGAGACCCATGCAGTCACGGGGGAGAATGTACAAACTCCTTAGAGACAGCAGTGGAAATTGAAACCCAATCAGTGACCAATGGTGCTGTAAAGTGATTGCGCTAACCGTTAAGCTAATGTGCCACTCACTTTAGCAATCCCCTTTACTAGCACTTGGTACTGACAGTCCTTACTTTCATTTCTGGAACTCTGCCGTTTTGTTTCGCAATTGCAGAAAGAAATTGACATGTTGTTCTCCGTAACCTTCTGTGCAAGCATCTGCATTTTTGATTTGGAATTATTTTCAAAATGAAACACTTAGTACTGGATGGTGTGGTAGCTGAGCCCCCAGGTTCAATTGCACCACTGTCTGTAAAGAGTTTGCACCTTCTCCCTGTGACCATGTGGGTTTCCTCTGGGTGCTCCGGTTTCCTCCCATATTCCAGATATGTTAAATGTTAGCGGGTTAAATGGTCGGGTGGGTGTAACTGAGTGGTGCAGGCTCATTGGGATGGAAGGGCCTGAGGCTGTGTTGCATCTCACAAATAAAAAGAAAAATAAACTGCAACAGTAGTTTTTGAAATGCTGCTATCTGCATACAGGCAGAGGGTAAAGAGCAAGACTCCAGAGATGAGGACAACAAAGAGGTGGTTGTGGGAGGCAGAAGTGTGGCTGCCGGTTTGTTTTGAGTTAGTGTTTTGGGCCTTGCACAAGAACTCATTCGACAACCTAAATGAATACACCATGGTTGTCACGGACAAGTATGTCACCACAAAATCATTCCAAGTCTTCCCCAACCAGAAGCCCTGGATGAACCACGAAATCCACAACCTGCTAAGGGCCAGATCAGCAGCATTCAAGCCTGGTGACTAAGTAAGATACAAGAGATCCGGGTACGATCTTCTGAAAAGCCATCCCATGTGCGAAGTGGCAATCCTGGACTAAACTTGAATCACTGAAGAATGCTCGACAGCTGCGGCAGGGCTTGAATGCTAGAACCTCTTACAAAGTGAAGCCAAGCAACAGAGGTGACAACAGGGCTTCCAGATGAGCTCAATGCCTTCCAACCTCGCTTTGACCATCAAAACATGAAGGAACCAATACAAACTCCCACAGCTCCCAATGACCCTATGATTTCAGTCTCTGAGGCCAACGTGAGAGCATCCTTTAGAAGAGTGAACCCATGGAAAGCATCCAGACAAGATGGGGTACCTGGCCTAGTACTAAAGACTGGTGCCGATCAACTAGCTGGAGTGTTCACCCATATCTTTAACATCTCACTTTGACATTCTGAGGTACACAACCTGCTTCAAGCAGGCCTCAACCATATTGGTGCTTAAGAAGAATGTGGTAACCTGCCTCAATTGACTATCATCCAGTAGCACTTACATTAAATGTGATAGAGTGCTTTGAGAGGTTGTTGATAAAACATGTCAGCTCCTGTCTGAGAAGTGACTTGGATTCACTCTAGTTTGCCTACAGGCACAACAGGCCTACAGCAGATGTCATTTCATTAGCTCTACACTCAACTGTGGATCACCTATACAGCAAAGTTTCATACATCAGGATGCTCCTTATCGACTACAGCTCAGCATTCAGCACAATCAGCCTCTCAAAACAAACCAACATGCTTCGAGACCATGGCTTCCGATACCTCTTTGTGTAACTGGATTCTCGATTTCCTCACCTGCAGACCCCAGTCAGTTCAGATTGGCGACATCTGCTTCACAATCTCCATCAGCACAGATGCACAACAAAACTGTGTGCTTCGCCCCCTGCCCTACTTGCTTTATATTTATGACTATGTGGTTAAGCATAGCTACAATGCCATTGTTAAATGGGCTGACGACACCACTGTTGTAGGCAGGATCAAAGGTGGTGACAAATCAGCATATAGGAGGGGATTGAAAATCTGGCTGAGTGATGTCATAACGACAACCTCTCACTCGATGTCAGCAAGACCAAGGAGCTGGTTATTGACTTCAAAAGGAGGAAAGCAGAGTTTATAAGCCAGTACTTATCAGGGGATCAGAGGTGGAGAGGGTCAGCAACTTTAAATTCCTCGATATTATCACTTCAGAGGATCTGTCCTGTGCCTAGCATGCAAGTGCAATTGTGAAGAAAGCACTGCTGTGCCTCTGCTTCTTTAGGAGTTTGCAAAGATTCAGCATGATATCTAAAACTTTGACAGATTTCTACAGATGAGTGGTGGAGAGTATATTGACTGGTTGGATCAAGGCCTGGTCTGGAAAAAAATGGAGAGCCCTTGAATGGAAAATCCAACAAAAAGTAGGGCATATGGTCCAGTCCATCATGGGTAAAGCAGTCATCACCACTGAGCATATCTACATGAAAGCAGCATCCATCATCAAGAAACTCCACCACCCAGGCCATGCTCTGTTCTTGCTGCTGCCATCAGGAAGAAGGTACAGGGTCCTCTGGACCCTCACCACCAGGTTCAGGAACAACCATCAACCATCAGGCTCTTGAACCAGTGAGGATAACTTCACTCTCCCCCATCACTGAACTTTTCTTACAACTTATGGATTCACTTTCAAGGACTCTTCATCTCATGTTCTTGATATTTATTGCTTATTTTTTTATTATTATTAATATTTGCACTGTTTTTCCATCCTTTTGGGTGTGATCTTTCATTGATTCTATTATGTTTCTTAGATTTACTGAGCATGCCTGCAAGAAAACAAATCAACAGTTGTTTAAAGTGACATATATACAATTTGATAATAAGTTTACTTTGAACTGTTATAATGAATGACAACAGGGGGATACTGCAACAAACACAAAAGGCCTTTACAACTTGTAGTTTGTTATAACCTTGGTCACTAGCTTGAGAATAGACCAACCTGAAGACAAATGGAGAAATAAGCTGAAGACGGGCATCAGAGAACAAGGCAGTTGTGCGATTACAAGACATTTGTACACTGCCACTAGGCGGCATCATGTTTCAAGTTCAGGACTCCTTTTGAGAATATAGCTAAATTTAAAATCTGAGGGATGTCCTGTACTGAGAGATTAAATTCAAAACTGATGTTCCACTAACAACAACGATAATTTGTTTTGATGAATAAAGCACCCAATATTAGACTGCAGTGTATATAAATTGAGAGTGACAGCTGACATGCTTGCTTTATAAAATTAGGAAGAGTGAACCTATTAAGTTATATCCAAACAATGAGGCTGTATTAGAGTAGTTTGTTCATTATATGTCGGTACAGCCACTGGGTTACATTGATGGGCGTTCTTTGATTTATAAACATTCAAATTACATATTTTTGGCTGGGCATCATTAACTCTTGATGTTATATGTCTTTTATTTTTAAAACTATTTTAATTATAATGAAAGTGCTCTCCATCCACAGGAATACATTGAACTAATATTCCCACCATACTTTTTCCCAGCCTTTTCAATGAACACAATTTTGCTTAACAATGTGTTTTCCAGGAATGCTTCTCTTTCATAGATCAAGGAATGACTATCTTGAGGTAATATGAACACACAGTGAAGACACACCCCCCTTATCAGCTTGTGAGAATTTTCATACTAAACGCCGTGGCACATTGTTAGGTTCACCTGACTAACTACTCATTAATGCAAATATCTAATCAGCCAATCATGTGGCAGCAACTCAAGGCATAAAAGCAAGCAGACATGGTCAACAGGTTCAGTTGTTGTTCAGACCAGACATCAGAATGGAGAAGAACATTAGAAAGCTTTTAACAAGAACAGCCCATTCGACCACCAACGTTTGCCAAATTCCTATTCACATAATGTGTTGAAATAACTATTGAGTTTAGATTTGGAAGTTTCTAAGGTGCTACTCTCAACTATACAACCAGGTAGTTTGTTCCATGTGTCCACATCTTGCAGTGTAAAGAAATACTTCCTGACGTTAGTCTGAAATCTCCCTTTAACCAGTCTCCACCTATGGCCCCATGTCCTGAATGATAGATTAATTTTGAAATAGGGGCTGGCATCCACCTTACTTGTACCTTAATGATTTTGAACACTTCTATCATGTCTCCTCTCATTCCACGTCTACTTAGGCTAAAGAGATTTAAATGTTTTTCAGTCTTTCTTCATAGCTGATATCCTGCAGACCTGGAATGAGTCTAGTCACCCTTCTCTAAACTCCCTCCAGCACTTTCACATTCCTCACATAATATGGAGACCAAAACTGTACACAGAACTCAAGGTGTTGGCTCACAAGCATATTATACAGCGTAAGAACGTCTCTAGACTTGAACTCCACTGAGCGTGTTATTATAGCCCAGCGTTCTATTAGGCTTCCAAATGGCCTCTGTGCATTGTCTCAATGTTGATAGTGATGAATCTACCAGAATGCCAAAATCCTTCTTGTAAGTGCACTTTCCTAACTCAAACCCCCCATTGTATATTTATATCTAATATTCCTACTTCCTATACATAATACTTCACATTTAAATTTCATCTGCCATTTATCTGCCTGCATCTGGATTTGGTTCAGATCTAACTGTATTGATTCTGCTGCCTGAATGTTATCAACCCAGCTCCCCTCCCCCTAATATTGTGTCATTGGCAAACATTACTAGTCTATTTGCTTTGTGCTTATCCAAATCTTTAATGTAAATTAAAAACAGCAGTGGCTCCAAAACTGATTCTTGCAGAACCCCACTTTTAACACCTTCCAGGTGTGAAAATAATCCTCTCACTATAACTCATTGTTTTCTGTTTTTGAGCCAACTCTGCACCTATTTGCACACCTTACCCTAAATCCCTACCCCCTATAATTTGCTTATTAACCTCTCGTGGGGTACCTTGTCAAAAACTTCTGGGAGCCCAAATAAATGATATCAACTGCTCTATTGTTATCATAAATTTTAGTTGCCTATTCCTATAGCACTAGCATTTTAGTAAAACATGATTTCCCCTTTCTGAACACATGCTGACTTTCTGCTAACATGCCTGTTCTTATCGTCTGCTTTTCCATCTCATTCTTTATTATTGTTTTCATTATCTTGCCTATGATATACATCTATAGTTACCAGGGTCAAGGTCACCCTTCTAATATACTGGGACAACATTAGCCTATTTTCAGTTCTTAGGGATTTCACCAGTCTTCAATGACCTCTGAAAAATGTATGTTAGGGGTTTGTGTGTATAATCACAGATCTCTTTGAGTACTCTTGGATATATATTGTCTGGCCCTGGAGATTTAATAACTTTCAGCCTTTTCAGCTGAAGCAGGAACTCACTTTCTAAGATCTCTATTTTTCTCTCCAAATTACTGGCATATTGATAACATCTTTGCAAGTGAGTGCTTTAGCAAAATATGAGTTAAGAGTATCCACTATATCTTTCTCTGCGTAATTTAACGCCCCACTATTATTCCTAATACACTTAATTTCCTTCTTGACTTTTGTTCTACTACCAATGTATAGAAAAAAAATCTCTTGGAGTCAATCTTAACATTATCAGTAATATCTTTCTCAACCTACCTTTCGGCAATTCAAATTTTATTCTTGACTATAGCTCTCATATTTTCATATACACTATGGTTAACATCATTACTATTTTTCTGTATTCCCTATATAGCTGTCTTTTCTACAAGAATTTTTAATGCATATCTTTATTCATCAATGTAGTTGGTCTATAGTTTTATTGCTTCTCCCGACCTTGGGTATGAACATCTACTGCACTGTGTGTATTACCTCTTTAAATCAACCCCATTGTTCCTCCACTGTCTTAACATCAAAGAGTTCCTTCCAGTTTACCTTCTGAAGTCTTTGCTGCATTCGCACAAATTTTGCCTTCCTGAAGAATGGCTCTGGTTTTCACCGACACACCCTCCCAAAAAACTTTGAGACTAACAATGCTATGATCATTTGTTCCTAAAGTCTCCGCAACTTCCATATTCAAAATTATATCCTCATTGTTACAGAATATCAAATCTAGACAGGCATCCCTTCTTATTGGTGCATTAACATACTGGGTCAAAAAACAATATTTCAATAACTCAATGAATTCACTTTCCTGTAATCCATTAGTCACTGGGTTCTCCTACTCAATATTTGGGGAAATTAATGTCTCCCATAACTATAACATCACCCCCAGAACTTGTTTTTTTTTAAATATTCTGATAGAGTTGTTTATTTAAATCACCATCAGCATTAGGGGTCTGTAACATACACCCAATGTTATTCCTTTATCCTTATAGTTTTCAGTTCTCACCCAGAAATCTTCACTGAGTCTCAATTCATCTCTGATCATAAGCAGCCTCATGTTTAAATTTTCTCTTACGTATATGGCTACTCCGCCACCTTTACGAGCTTGCCTATCTTTCCTAAGTAAAGTATATCCTTTAATACTGTAGTCAAAGCCATCCTTTGTGATCAGCCAAGTTTCAGTTATTGCTGTTCTATTATATGTGTACACACTTGCATATAATTCCAGCTCATTTATTCTTAATATTCTTGCATATATACAGGTCCTCCTTTGTCAATTACTGATATTTTTCATCATATTCTAATTCATTTTTATGTTTTTGAAGCCTATAAAAAATTGGATAGGTATATGGACAGGAAAGGAATGGAGGGTTATGGGCTGAGTGCAGGTCAGTTGGACTAGGTGCGTGTAAGTGTTCAGCACGGACTAGAAGGGCCGAGATGGCCTGTTTCCATGCTGTAATTGTTATATGTTATTCTCCACTGTAGTGTTTGAATAGTTGAGTCTGCCCTGTTCTAAGTTCCATGCTCACCCACCCCCATTCCCTAGTTTAAATAGTCCTCAACTAACTGAAGCATACGCTTGCCCTGTACAGTAGTGCCCCTCCGCTCCAGTTCAAATGCAACCCATCCTGGCGGTACAGGTTCCATCTGTCCTGAAATGCTATCTAAGTGACTTTGACCATGGAATGACTGTTAGTGCCAGATGGGGTTGTTTGTGTGTCTCAGAAACCGCTGATCTTCTGGGATTTTCACGTGTAACGGTCTCTGGAGTTTACAGAGAATGGTGTGAGAAACAAAGAAAAACAACTCAGCAAGCAGCAGTTCAGTGGGCATAAGTGCCTTGTAAATGACAGAGGTCAGAGGTGGACGAGGAGGCTGGTTCAAACTGACAGGAGGTGGTGTGCAGAAGATCTCAAATGTACTCTGAGGCCAAGTTATTTGGTACAGGAGCAACAGTACCTGATAATGAGTCTTTGCCAAGCACAGAGGTGAGGAGGAAACATTAATAACTTCCATCTCCTAAATGCTCAAAAAGTATGTGCAAGAAAGGTAAAATCTTGTGGCATAAAATGGGCGACCATTTGAAAGGAACAATGGAGTAAGTGGCAAATACAGTACTGAATTGAAGAGTGTGAGAATGCATTCCTCAGAGCTGATATTCATTGAAAGTATTCTCACAGACTAAGGGCTGTTAGGGCATATTCTGGAGTTAAGGGTATAAAGCAAATATCAACTTCAGCAACCATCTTTAGACCTGAACAGGGATCATGGATTAAATTTCAAATGCAGCCCTGGACACTAATTTCCTGGAGTTGTAGACAATACTTAATTGAAAACCAGACAAAGCTGATTAACATTCATCTTGGGTGTCAGGAGTGTGGGCGCAAAGGAGGAGGAGTGAACATTATTTGTAATATAAAGGAAACATTGTAGATACATGGTAACTATAGCCGTGTACTGCAGTTACCTTTGATCTTTAGCATGTGAGATAGCATTGATTACAGAGTAAATGAGAACAAAATCAGTTTAAAAAAAGTGGGGAGGATTAGTTTTACGCGAGTACAAGACATTTTTTCACTTATTATTTAGCTTATTTCAGGTAGAACATTTGATCTCAATAAGCTGAAAATGCACAACTTATTTAGTAGCTGGAGAAAAAAGGCAATTGCATGCCTCTTGAAAGGGACTGACACTGACTCAATTCCAACATCTCCACTTCAAACGAAAGAGGGATCTGTGTGGGTTTCAGCCTAACAATTTTTCTTTTATTTTCCCATGAAAGAGGTTGGCTGTGTTGACAAGATGTGATTTTGGCAAATGTACTGGCATACATACTATCCATCCTATGCTAGAAACAGGAAACAAGAGAGGGAGAACCAATCCAGTGCTATAAACCATTTGATTAACGTCATTGGTCATAAATGGGATTAGTATGGATAAATACTTAATAATTAGCAAGAGCATGATGATCCAGAAGGTCTGCTTCTGCACCGCACAATTCCAAATACCAAGGAAGGCAACACAATGGATGCTTGAAGTAATACGATGTATGTCTTGAAAAAAAAGCGTAAACAGGCAAACCAGTACATTATGGAGTGGATGGGAGTCATTGTCCAAGAAGGCATGCAACTTGGACAGCATCCTCTTTTCAGACACCACCGTCAGAGAGTCCAGTTCCACCCCCACAACATCACTGGCCTTACGAATGAGTTTGTTGATTCTGTTGGTGTCTGCTACCCTCAGCCTGCTGCCCCAGCACACAACAGCAAACATGATAGCACTGGCCACCACAGACACGTAGAACATCCTCAGCATCATCCGGCAGATGTTAAAGGACCTCAGTCTCCTCAGGAAATAGAGACGGCTCTGACCCTTCTTGTAGACAGCCTCAGTGTTCTTTGACCAGTCCAGTTTATTGTCAATTTGTATCCACAGTAACGCATTGTGCATTCAGAGATACTCTTCTGCACACCACTGCAATAATGCATCTCTGAATGCACAGCACATCAAACATTGAAGTGGATGGGTTGCAACAGCAGAAGACCGTAAATATACACTCAGTGGCCACTTAAGTAAGGTACAGGAGGTAGAGTGGCCACTGAATGTATGTCAATGATAATAATGCAGATTCTGATCTCAACCTTAGTCCTGTTAACTAATATTAGCAGAACAAACAAATCTACATTGAGGAATCATAGGTTCTGACTCTGATTTGTTTCTGAATAACAACTAGGAAAAGGTGCCTTTATCAGAGTTCATTCCAACCAGTTGTGTTTATTGATTATTGTAATTATTTTGGAAAAGTATAAGGTTAAAAATGCTACAGTTCTGATCATCTTTCTTTGGAGAGAATTACAAGTGTGTTAGGAAAGTTCTAAGGTATGAACGGAATGTTTAAATAAATGTTTCTTTGGAATTTATTTGGTGTTGGGCAGAAATCCAGCTCAGGCTGGAACACTGCAATACATATAATTGTCAAGTATTTCTTACAATGCTTTGTGTTTGATTGGCTGTCTTCTAATTAGATGTTATATAAGTAAAGGTTACCATTATGGTAATACAAGAATAAATAAACAGCAGTATAAAATTAGCAGTTTTCAGAACAGCCTGACAATTCTTCTCTAGCAAAAGGATAAGCTAGAATATTGTAATGTTACTGGAAGCTCTCATAAAATACAATCTAGTTTAGTTTAATTAGCTTTCAACCATATATGAATACCCATGAATATAGCCAAATGAGACGTGTTCCTCCAGGATCAAGATACAAAACATAATACCAACAGTCATACACAGCACAAAGCACATATAGAATAGCAGTGAACATACAGCAGCACAAACATATACATACAGTATATATAGCCCAATTCCCTGAGTGATGTATTCTGTAAATTGATGGTGCATGGGTGTTGTTGGCAAGAGTAAGCAGTTCTGCAGTCTGCAGACAAACATACCATGCTCGCTTGTCTTTCACCGAGCAAACACAGGGGGGCAGCACCGACAAAGAGCCGGCCCCTAATCTAGCATGGACGCAGCAACACACTGCACTCCAGCACATCCGGTCCTGGCCTGCTGCAACAGCTGAGGCCGAGTCCTCACTACAACCGACGACACACAGCTCTCTCACCGTCCCCTGCATCAATAAACCAGTGAACAGGACTTGCAGTATTTTACATCACCATTGTCCAACAGGGTCTTGCAGTCGCTAGACAAACATAAAGTCAATCACTCGCTGTTATAGACTGCACAATGCCTTCGTGCACTGACTCTGATGCGTTCCACACCACGTCCAGCTCCTCTGTCAATGAACAGCTTGCTGATGGGGTCAACCTGCAGCACTTAAAGCTCTTAATGTCCAGTATTGTCTTGAAATCACTGAAAAGATGCTGAAAAAAGACAGAAACACCTTTGGTTGGCCACAGAGAGGCCACTGCATCCAAGCACACCATCATCTTATTGGAACTATTAATTATCATATGAAACATATCTATGGATAGGAATTAGCAATATGGGTCACCCTTGTAGCACCTGCTTAGACCCCCGATCAGGGTCATGTGAAGCCATGGCAACAGATTGTGGATGGTCGTGTGGGCAGCTAGAGCATATCTCAAGTCCTGGTTATGCGATCACTGGCGCCAAGCAGATAATCTCTGAAGAGAACTGATAATGGCTGGGGTCACCCGTCTTGTAAAGACACTGCCCAGAAGAAGGCAAAGGCAAACCAGTTCTGTAGAAAAATTTGCCAAGAACAATCACGGTCATGGAGAGAGAAAAGAATAAGGTGGTCTTCCCCACAGGCAACGATCCCGCGCAGATTAAAGACAGATGGAAGACCATGATCACCCATGTAATACAACACTGCACATAATAATAGTGATAAAATCGATCCAAGTTTCCAGAGTCCAAGGAAAAGGTGGAGAAAGATACAAATGCACATATAAATTGAAATTGGGCCTTCAACCAAATACAGTGGATTCTGGTTCATTGGGACACATCGAGACCAGTACATTTTGGCCCATTTGCTTGGCTGCCCCAATTAACCCATTTAATGGAAATAGTTTAAAAGGCATAAAAAGACTAACTACGATTTAACTGGGTAACAAATAACAAATTAGAACACTGCTAATACTACTACAGTACTATAAAACTGTGCATTGGTTCCTAGTATTTATCGACGGAGGAATTCCTGGAGAGTACGCTGCCATGTTCTTTTGATTGACTGTAAATGAACAAAATCAGTGCAGACAATGGACTACCTTCATACAATGCTTTTGATGATTGCATCTTCCAAATCTTAACTTACATTGTAACATTCAAAATGATTGTTGATACCTTCAAATTTTTCCTAGCCCCTAACGTTAAAGTAGTGAAATAGTTTCATTTTCTGTCCTGCCCATTTCTGATATCTCCAGTCATGAATGCCTGAAACCATAGTGAGCAGGACAGTTCTGAATTGTCTTACTGCTTGTTTTTTTTGCCAACTATCAGTGGCAAAAATCACTACTTTTTGAACACACACGCAAATGATATGATTTAGGTACTGTTCACTCTAAACACGGTGTAGTGTCTAACAGCCATGCAAGTGCACGTGAATGGCACTAGTTAGAAACTGTTTGGTAAGTCTCCTATCTCAGTTAAGCAGCATACTGTCCCAAATAAATGAAGGGAAGCCCAGCTATTTTCTTGATGAGTTTTTTTTTGCTTTAAGAGTTGTTCCAAGTAAGCAGCCGCCCTGATTAACTGATGCCCCAATTTACCGGAATCCATTGTATTCCAAAACAAAAGGTTACTACATACACAGATCTTCAATTGTTGCATTATCTTCATAGAGACGAGAGTCACAGAGCATGGATACAGGCGGTTTGGCCTGCAATCCACACCTACAATCAATGTTAACAATGTTAATCCAATGCCAATCCCATTTTATTCTCCCCACCTCATCCTGAATTGCATTTTCCCCCACCCCTTAGATTGTACCTCTTACCTTCTCAAGGACAAATTAACCTATCAACCCACATAGTTGGAAAGTGGGAAAAAATCGGGAGGATACCCACACGAACACAGAGAAAACATGCAGCATGGAGATCAAGATCTAACCTAGATGGCTGCAGCTGTGGTTATCATTTATGAAGTTCATGAGAATAGCTTCTTCTCACCCTTTTCCTATTACTATAACAATTAATTTGCTGCTAACCTTTCATGAATGCATTAACAGGAGCATCTGAAGCAAATTGAACATTGAAAATAACCAAAACTGAGAAATTACAACTGGGACATTATCATGACATTATTTGTAATCTCAGCCAGTGAAGCAACACCTTTAAACAGATTGACATACAGTAGGATAAAATAGAAAATGAAGGAATATTGTATTGACTTTTTGATTTACAGTAATTTGCAGTTACACTCACACATTACCCGAGGCTTTCATCAAACATTAGCAGTGTGTGAGTGGATCATGAGAAGCTGAAACAAGCAGATGGTCCAAGAGCGAGTATTAGAACGTCAGGCAAGATAAATTGTAGAAATCGAGAAACACTCAGGAATGAACACAAAGTACACTGCAGATGCTGTGGTCAAATCAAGGTGTACAAAAAAGCTGGATGAACTCAGCAGGTCGGGCAGCATCATTTCATGGCTCATTTCAACGGATGCTGCCCGACCTGCTGAGTTCATCCAGCTTTTTTGTACGTCTTGACTCAGGAATGAAAATGTGAAGAGGTGGAAGCCACCCTTTCACACTAGAATAAAAGTCCATTATCGTTAAGTGCATATGTTGAAGCCTGGTGGCTGGAGCCCCAAGTCAGCAAATTTCTGTGAGTCCGCTGGGGAAGTCGGGGTGTTCCCAAATCCACAAGTCTGCTGGACCTGAAGGCCAAAGAGAGCCTGTCCCAGGTTAGACTGTATGCACATGGCTGGATGGGAGGGAGAGAGGAAGGAATAGTGCTTGTTTCTTGGTATATTCTGTCTTCTTGTGTTCTGTGTTGTTTTGCTGAACATCGTAGGCATGCTATGTTGGTGCTGGAATTTGTGGTGATATTTGTGGGCTGCACATTCTTTTCTCTAACTTCTGTTAATGCCCCTCTTCCCCTTCTTACCCCATCCCTGATTTATTTACTTTTCCCCTCCCTTTTTTCTCTCTCTGTCCATCACTCTTTGCCTGTTTTCCATCTCCCTCTGGTGTTCCCCTCCCCCTTTCTTTCTCCCTAGGCCTCCCGTCCCATGATCCTTTCCCTGCTCCAGCTCTGTAGGCCTTTTGCCAATCACCTTTCCAGCTCTCAGCTTCACCCCACCCCCTCCGGTCTTCTCCTATCATTTTGGATTTCCCCCTCCCCCTCCTACTTTCAAATCTCTTACTTTTTTTTCAGTTAGTCCTGACGAAGGGTCTCGGCCTGAAACGTCGACAGTGCTTCTCCCTATAGATGTTGCCTGGCTTGCTGCATTCCACCAGCATTTTGTGTGACATCCTTGGATGTGTTGGTTGTTATTGCAAATGATGCATTTCACTGTATGTTTCGATATGCATGCAATAAATTATGTGATTGATTATATTTGTGTGTTTTATCACCCTCCACTGATTAGTTGGAGCAGGCATTAGGAAACTTTGAGTGGTCCAGATTGAGTTTGACATCTACTAATCAAGGGCTCAACAGGCCTGCTCCACATTCTGATGTCTGGCTGTAAAATAATTATTACAATGACTAGTGAGAAAGTTGCTCTTCATAAACTCTTTCTACAGATTTGGTATGTCTGTGGAGGGTTAAAGCTGTAAGGTGTTCCTTGCTATCAAAATTTATAGCATCTCTGACTAAAGCACTGGACCCAATTGTAAATGTAAGCAAAGCTCCTGAACAAGCCCTTCTTGTCCTCATTATCTGACCTCTTGAGTATTTCAAAATCTCTTTTACCGAATCATTGTCAGCAGCCTGTGTGCCATGTCTTGGAATGTCCTTCCTCTATCTCTCAAGCTCCTTCACAACCACTGATCAGCAAGATGGTTTCCTATAGAGAAGCCTGTTACGCTGCTGGCATTTAGGGCAGCAACTAAGGTCCTCCATCTCTGTCTGTGTAGGATTCTTCATTGATGTTTCTATAACAATTGGTTTTGGACCAGTCAAGGTTGTCAGCTCTGAGCTGAAGGTCCAAAACCTGAAGGACCAGTGAGCCACTCTTAGACTGGCCTCTACCCTTTGACCTGTTTGGCATGGGTGACCCTACCAAGAGCCGAAGCACAATACTCCAGCCAGCAGTGCTCTCCGGGTCATTGAGGCACGCAAGCCTCCAAGCCCTACGGCAAGGTTGTGGTCCTCTTGGAGGCCTATAAAGAAAAGATTTGCTGTATTTGTCCCATTGAAATGTGTTGTTTGTGTCAAATCAAATCAGACAGGGGCAGTCTGCAAGTGTCACCAAGGCTTCCACCACACAGCCCCTTAAACCTAATCCATATGTCTTTGGATCGTGGGAGGAAACCAGAGCATTGGGAGAAAACCTGCAAGTCACAGGGAGAATGTACAAAAACCTTACAGAGAGCGGCAGGAGTTGAAACCCAATCTTACAGCTGGTGCTCGAAAGCATTATGCTACCCACTACACCAGTGCCTCTTCATGACTTGTAGTCATGCTATGTTGGCACCAGAAGTGCAGTGGCACTTGGGGGCTGCCCCAAGCACATTGAAAATGATGATACAAATGATGCATTTCACTATATTTTTTGCTGTACATGTGACAAATAAAGCTGATCTTTAAGATATTTAAATCCTTAAAGATGGAGATTTGCTGGTCAGCATGGAGATGATGCATCTGTTTCTGTGCTGTAGAAAGAAAGAACAATTAGCTTTATTTGTCACATGTACATCAAAGTATATGGTGAAATGCATTATTTGCATCAAATAAAATCAGTGAGAATTGTGCTTGTGTTATGCCACCACACTTCCAGTGCCAACATAGCATGCGTACAACTCAACCTGAACCATATGACTGGAATGTGGGAGGGACCGGTCACGGGGAGAATGTAGAAACTCTTTCCAGACAATGATTGGAACTGAACCCTGTCTGAGGATTGCTGTTGCTGTAAAGTAATTGACCTAACTGTTACACTACCATGCTGCACCAATATATTGATAAATTATCCAAGATAGTGTGGCTAAAGAGCAACTAATATGTAGGGCTGCTGCACTGTGTCTGATGGTTCAACTGTGAGCTGACTGGGCATTTCATAAACCGAGACAAAAATAGTAAAATATTCCAAAACAATCGTGAAAGCAGAAATGGGAAAAGAAGCAATGGTGAATATTAATTATTTGATTACTGTTCTTTCTTCATTTACAATCTGTTAATTTTATACCTTAAAGGAAAACACAAAGGGGAAGCTCAGCTTTACATACTATCTGTACATGGTCATTAATCCTGGATACCCATAGTGCAGACAACACAGTTAATTCCAAGGCTCTGCTGTTCCACTATCTATTCTCCCCTGTCATTTCTCCATTCACTCCTTCCCTTCTTTTCTCCTCACCACTTGTTCTCCCCTTTTCTATTCTCGTCTACCTTCTCTCCTTCCCTTTTTATTTTGCCTCTATCCCATCCATATTCCTGTCCCCTTCCCATTCAGACTTTCAGCTCTTATGCATCACTTATTCCTCCCTGCTGTTCTCCATTCATTTTTTACCCCGTCCCATTCCTTTTTAGGTCTACCTCCCTATTTGCTATGTCCATTGGCCCCCATCTCATTCATCCTTCCCCCGCTCTCTTCCCATTCTTCACCCTCCTCTATTTCCCTTTGCATTTACTCCATTCTCCTCCCATTAAACTTCCCTCTCATTCACTTTGTCTTCTCTCTCCATTCATTTCTCCATATCCATTTCATTTCCTCTACATTCCTCCTTTTCTTTCCTTCCAGATTTATTCATTCCCATGCATCCCTCTTACCTCCATTCCTCCCACTCTCGATGCTTGTTCTCCATCCCTCATAGCCCTTCCCCAATCTTCTTTTTTAATTCCCTCCAACATTCTCCATCTTTTCCACCTGATTCCTTAACCTTGCTCATTATCCCATTCCCCTTTTCTGATTACCCACCACCCCTCTGCCCTTCACCTCGTAGACCTTTCTCTCTTACTCTCCCCTCATTGCACTCTCCATTTCCCTCCACTCTTATTCACCCTCCCCTCAGTATTATCCCTCATTCCCAATTCCCTTATACTTCACTCTGCTCCAAAATTCTCCTTCTCTATAAATTAATTCCCCACACTTCCCTCCTGTCCCCTTACTTTTAGCCTATCCCCTTCACTCCCTTGACCCCTTTCCCCTACTTCAACTCCTACCCTACCACTTTCTCATAAAACTATAGAACATTACAGCACAGAAACAGGCCTTTTGGCCCTTCTTGGCCGTGCCGAACCATTTTTCCGTCTAGTCCCACTGACCTGCACCTGGGCATATTCCTCCAAACCCCTCTCATCCATATACCTGTCCAAGTTTTTCTTAAATGTCAAAAGTGAGCCCGCATTCACCACTTCATTTGGCAGCTCATTCCACTCCCACCACTCTCTGCATGAAGAAGCCCCCTCCCCAATGTTCCCTTTAAACTTTTCCCCCTTCACCCTTAACCCATGACCTCTGGTTTTTTTTTCTCCTCTAGCCTCAGTGGAAAAAGCCTGCTTGCATTCACTCTATCTATACCCATCATAATTTTATACACCTTTATCAAATCATCCCTCATTCTCCTACGCTCTAGGGAATAAAGTCCTAACCTATTCAACCTTTCTCTGTAACTCAGTTTCTTAAGTCCTGGCAACATCCTTGTAAACCTTCTCTGTACTCTTTCAACCTTATTAATATTCTTCCTGTAATTAGGTGACCAAAACTGCACACAATACTCCAAATTCAGTCTCACCAATGTCTTATACAACCTCACCATTACATTCCAACTCTGAAACTCAATACTTTGATTTATAAAGGCCAATGTACCAAAAGCTCCCTTTACGACCCTGTCTACTTGTGATGTCACTTTTAGGGAATTATGTATCTGTACTCCCAGATCCCCCTGTTCTACTGTACTCCTCAGTGTCCTACCATTTGCTTTGTATGTTCTACCTTGGTTTGACCTTCCGAAGTGCAATACCTCACACTAGTCCGCATTAAATTCCATCTGCCATTTTTCAACCCATTCCTCCAACTGGTCCAAATCCCCCTGCAAACTTTCAAAACCTTTCTCACTGTCCACTACACCTCCAATCTTTGTATCATCAGCAAATTTGCTGATCCAACACTCCCATTTCACTCTCCACTACCCTCCCTTAATCCACTCTCTTTCCTCTCCATTTCCCCAGCCTGTTCTCCTTAACTCATGCTCCATCCTTCTCTGCAATACCCCTCCCTTTGGCTGCTTTTTCCTCTACCGCCTTCTCGGTTCTCACTCTCTTCATTCCCATTTCTACTCACCTGCTTTCTCTGCCATATCCTTGCAATGAAGGGAATGCAAACCAGATTTAAAACAAAGACACAGGTGCTGGAAATCTAAAATAAGAACAGAAGATTTTGGTAATACTCATCTGGTCAGACCACATCCGATAAGTTTATATTTCAGGTTAAAGAACTCGAAGAAGACCAAAGAAGCTTGCTCTTTCTGCATTAGTTTCAGGGGACCTGGCAGAGATATTTTAAATGTTCTTAGCAACAGGTGAGGTTGCAGAGGACTGGAAGATAACGAAGTGCTCCCCAACACATACGTCCATCACCTGACCTATCTCATTCTCTAACAGGAGAGCCTCCACTGCCCCTTCTCTAGTTGGTACCTCTATGTATTGCTGCAAAAATCCTGCACACATTTTACAAACTCCAAACTATCCAGCCCTTTTACAGAATGGGCTTCCCAGTCTATGTGTGGAAAATCAAAATTTCCCCCAATCACAACCTGGTGCTTACTACAAATATCTGCTATCTCCTTACAAATTTGCTCCTCCAATTCTCACTCCCCATTAGGTGGTCTATAATACACCCCTATAAGTGTTACTACACCTTTCCCTTTCCTCAATTCCACCCAAATAGCCTCCCTAGATGAGCCCTTAATCTATCCTGCCAGAGCACCGCTGTAATACTTTCTTGGACAAGCAATGCAACACCTCCTCCTCTTGCCCCTCTGATTCTATCACATCTGAAGCAATGAAATCCAGGAATATTTAGTTGCCAATCACACCCCTCCTACAACCATGTTTCACTAATAGGTACATCATCATATTTCCAGGTATCAATCCACACTGTAGGCTCGTCCACCTTTCTTGCAGTGCTCCTGGCATTGGAATGGATGCATTTGGGAGACTCTCCACCTCTTCCTCTCTGTTTGTCCCTGGCGATGTGATCAACTTTGTTGTCTTTTTCTTCCTTCTCCCGTACATCTTCGGTCTGAGCGCTCCCTTTCTCTGTCACCTGCCTGTCCTCCCTCACACACTGTCTACTAGCTTTCTCTATTTGTGAGCTAACCTCCTCTCCCCTAGTCTCTTCAAATTGATTCTGACCCCCCCCAACCATACTAGTTTAAAGTCTCTCCAATAGCCTTAGCAAATCTCCCCGCCAGGATATTTGTCCCCCTAGGATTCAAGTGTAACCTGTCCTTTTTGTACAGGTCACATCTGCCCCAAAAGAGGTCCCAATGATCCAGAAACTTGAATCCCTGCCCCTGCTCGAATCCCTCAGCCATGCATTTATTCTCCACCTCATTCCATTCCTATTGTCACTGTCACGTGACACAGGCAGAAATCCCGAGATTACTATCTTTGTGGTCCTTCTTCTCAACTGCGTTCCTAACTCCCTATATTGTCCTTTCAGGACCTCTTCCCTTTTCCTACCTATCTCATTGGTACCTATATGTACCACGACCTCTGGCTCCTCACCCTCCCACTTCAGGATATCTTGGACGCAATCAGAAACATCCCGAACCCTGGCACCAGGGAGGCAAATTACCATCCAGCTCTCCTGATCGCGTCCACAGAATCACCTATCTGACCCCCTATTACTACTGCCTTCCTTTTCCTTTCCCTACCCTTCTGAGCTACAGGGCCTGACTCTGTGCCAGAGGCACAGCCACTGTTGCTTCCCCAAGGTAGGCTGTCCCCTCCAACAGTACTCAAACAGGAGTTCTTATTGTCAAGGGGTACAGCCACTGGGGTACTCTCTAGTACCTGACCCTTCCCCTTCTGCCTCCTAAATGTGACCCACCTGTCTGCCTCCTGTGGTCCCGGTGTGACCATCTGCCTGTAACTCCTCTCTATCAAGAACGAGGGGTCACAGTTTAAGGATAAAGGGGAAGCCTTTTAGGACCAAGATGAGGAAAAACTTCTTCACACAGAGAGTGGTGAATCTGTGGAATTCTCTGCCACAGGAAACAGTTGAGGCCGGTTTATTGACTATATTTAAGAGGAAGTTAGATATGACCCTTGTGGCTAAAGGGATCAGGGGATATGGAGAGAAAGCAGGTACAGGGTTCTGAGTTGGATGATCAGCCATGATCATACTGAATGGCGGTGTGGGCTCGAAGGGCCAAATGGCCTACTCCTGCACCTATTTTCTGTTTTTCTATGTTGTTCAAGAAAAGTTCTAAGAGTAATCTGAGAAATTATAGGGTCTATGGTAAAGCTGCATGTCAATGGGACTAGGCAGCATAACTGCTCAGCCTGAACCAGATGGAGTGCGAATGTGTGCTGACACTGGCGGGCTGCCCCCAGCACATTCTTGGGTGTGTTGGTTGTTAACACAAGCAACGCATTTCACTGTAGGTTTTGATGTACATGTGATAAATCAATCTGACTTTGATGGGCCTGTTTCTGTGCTGTAGTGATCTATGACTGTGGTGGCTGGCAAGGGAGGGGACAGGGGATAAAGCCAGGACAACTATGGGGTTAAACTATGTACAATAAGTAAATGGCAATTGTTGGAAGCTGAGAACGTAGACTATAGAATGTGAGCAACACACACAAAAGGCTGAAGGAACTCAGCAGGCCAGGCAGCATTCATGGAAAAAGAGTACAGTTGATGTTTCTGGCCGAGACCCAAAACATTGACTGCACTCTTTTCCATTAATGCAGCCTGGCCCTCTGAGTTCCTCCAGAATTTTGTGTGTGCTGCTTGGATTTCCAGCATCTGCAGATTTTCTCTTGTTTGTTTAAAGAGGGCGAGAGACGCTGAATGCAGAACTGTTAGACATACAGTACAGTTCAGGTCTAACTGAAGATTTCCTCCAAATCCAGGAGAGAGAAAATTAAAAAAAAAATACAAGATGTAGCCAGTATTACAGATGAACTTAAACACAATTCAAGCTACAATTTCAAACTAGGCAGTTGTCTATTCAGAACAGAGTAGTCATTTCTTCTGCAAACGATGGTGATCCAAAAAGGAAACCAAACTGCTGGAAACACTCAGCATAAGAAATAGTTAACTTTGATCAGAAATAGGATAGGTCCTCTTCCACAGTGAATATCGGGGAAGATCACTTTGGGGGCTCACCAAGTCTGCATTCAGGAAAAAGATGATCAGTAACGTTGCAGGAAAGCGGCGCTGACGGGTCTCGGCTCGCTTTCCATTGATGCTGCCAAGTCTGCTGAGTTCCTCCAGCATTTTGTGCGCGTTGCCTGAAGTTTCAGCAACGACCTTCCCGAGCGAGGCAGTGCGGACCTCACCCTCCTCCACTCCGATTCCTCCCTCCGCCTCCTCATTCATTCTGCCCTCTCCCGGCGGCCGGTGGTTCGATGGTGACGCGCCGGTCACTCAGTCCCCAGCTGGCTCCCCATTGGGCACGCCCCTCCACGCGGTTCCCAGGCGGAGCCAATGGGCTGCGAGGAGGGCGGGAGGGGTGGGGCGACGGGCGGAGCGCGGCCCGGGCGAGGAGGTCAGAGGTGAGTGAACGGAAGTAACCCTCCTGAATCACGCCACCGGCTGATGCTGCTCCGGGGGGAGTCGGTGATAAAGCGGGAGCGGCCCTAACGCAACACCCCCCCCCTCCGCTCTCCTTTGCAGCCCCGCATCAGCATCAACATCCGCCGACGGTCCCGGCGCCTGCAGCCGGTAACTTGGTGAGTGCCGGAACGACGACGGACGTTCGGGGGAGGCTTCTGTCTGCCGGCGACGGGCCTGTGTCCCTTCCCTGATCGGCTGCCGGCAGTTAATCCAGGCAAGTTAAAGGGACTCGGGGTGGGTTGTCTGGGATTGAACGACCGCCCTTGCTTGAACCACAGGGGTATGTATGCAGCCTGGGCTGCATTCAGGAGATGGAGATGAGTGCAATGCTGTCTGTTCCCCTCTCTGGATCACTTTGCTGGCTCGATCCAGCTTTGCAAGCGGACGAGTGATTGTAGGGCCTTCAAAGCAAGTGCTCGCACACGGAGGATAGTCAGCTTCCTGGTTCTGCATTAGTTTATTTTTCTTTGCTCTCTGTTCCTCAGCTGCGATCTCGTCCCACGCGGACTTTAAGTGGAGGTGCCGGCTAGTCTGCTGAATTGAGAGACGGGGATGGCCATTGAGGGAAGCTTGTTGTGGGGAGACGGATTCTGGTATACTGACACGTGTTGCCCAGTTTAACCGTCTTGAAGGATTACTAACGCCTTACCTGTTTGTGGCCCAGACGCAGCACGTGGATTAATGGCTACAGCTCACTCCTTTTGTATGTGTGCGTGTGTACACCGAACAGAGTGTTTTTCAGAAAATGAATTATTGACTGCCCTGCCTAATGGTTGTATCCCGTCGAGGAGTCAGCAATGTAGAATGGAAAATCAATATTGTGGGGTTTTATTTCTTAGGCAGTCTGTTGCTTCTATGATTTCTGATGTGAGGCAGGAGACAATTTTGATAGGGGGCAGTTTGTTTTGAAAGGCGGAGGATTCCTAAATTTATTCCGTGTTTCTGTGAGCTTTCAGTGATTCGATTAGAAGTTCTAAAAGCCGGCTTCTGCATATTGCGCAACGGAGTGCCACTGATTTCCGCAGGTTGGTAGAATGTTCCAGTTTTTCCCCCAAGGAGGCTTTGAGAACAGCCTTGGATTTTTAGTTCTGCCATGGTGATGAGTTCAATTCTGTCATCAGCTGTGAGGAGTCCACCCTGTGGAATGCAGGGGGTTTTCCCCAGCTGCTTCCATTTCCTCGTACAGTGCAAAGACCTATCTATTGGTCTTTGTAAATTGTTCAGTGATTAGATTAGGGTTAATCAGGGTTGTCAGGGGTTGCTGGGCAATGTGGCTCGAAGGACCGGAAGGGCCTGCTGTATTTCTAAGTAAATAAATATGTCTACTCAGGGGACCCCCTGCTTATTGGTATTGGCATAAAAAAGGTTGGGAACCCCTGCTCCACATAGTAATCCCTTGCCTTGATGGAGCACAGTGCCTGTGTTGGGAACATGAACAACATTGCCTCTCAGCAATGTAGAGTTTATACCTGAAGCATCGCCTACTGTTTTTCTTTCCTTATTCCAATAAAGTGCATTCCTGCCATTGAAGAAGTGGAGTGCAGATTCTTCAGACTGTCTTCAGATTGGAGGACAGGACAACTTTAAACTCCCCTGTGCCATCAGGAAGGCAAATAATCAGTACGTACAGAAAATCCACAGACACCTTTGTGACACCAGGAATATGCAGTACTTGTGGCAATGTATACAAGCCATAACCCACGATAAGTCCACCCTGCATGTCAATGACAGCAATGCCTCCCTTCCCGATAGGCTGAATGCTGACATCCACCTTCATTGAGATGTGGGTCTGGAGTGTGGAGCTTGTCCTCTGACCAAATGTGTGTCCAAACGTCATCTGTGTGATCAGCTTTGTAGCTGAAGCTGGGCTGGCCTTGGTTCCAGATAGTGGTGTTTGTAACTCCTCTGTCACTGGGAAGATTGTTGGATGTGAGATGCTACATTGTGGGGCAAATGATGGGGAAAGTGGTAGGATGATGATGCAGCCTTGCTTGCCACCTAAAAGTGTTGAGATTGAGTCCGTTGTGAATCTCTGGTGTTAACAGTATACTGATCTTCATGTCAGGAGACTGGTGCAAGTTGGAGGCATATTTCTGCCGGCTTCCAAGTTGAGAAGGATGCTCCGCAATCGCTCTCAGTTGATGGATTCGATGGCTTTTGTGAGGTCAAAAATTAGTGAGTGCGATGGTTGATTCTACTCCCTGCTTTTCTCTTAAAATTGATGTGTAGGTGAAGATCACGTCAATTGTGCCTCTAGGTGGAAGGAACACACCCTTCAATTTGAGGAGTAGTTCTTTGGCCATGAAGGGAGGTACTGAGGATGATCCTGGAGTGTCTCCCTGTTCAAGACTTCCCTGAATTTATGGCAATTGGATGAGTCTCCTTTTTCAAAGCTGATCACAGTGTATCTCTGAGATCATTGGAACATCTTCCTTTTCTGTGAATTAGTGACTGAAGTTTCAGAATTTTGACGGAGGTACAGCCTATGTCTGTGGCCTCATTGCTTTTCAGTTGGCATGTGACTTTTATAATAAAAAAAACACCTTATTTTGCCAGTGGGCTGGATTGTTCATTGCAGAGTGGCGTCAAGGACATTCAAGTCAAATAGTCATAATAGAGGAATTTTTCCCAAAGTAATTCCTTCCAGCAAGAGCTGACTGGCTATTTGTCCTTGATAAGCTTGCTTCCAATGTTGGCTGGTTGCAGAGATAGCTTTTGGGTGTTTGCACTGAAGATTTTTCAATTCAAGGTTTGCTCGCACTGCCATTTGCTGCTGGATCTCATCAAAAGTGTCCAACTGTTGTTTCATTGGACCATTGGGTTGCTTGGAGGGTGCTATCTAAGAGTAATCTTCGATTTTCTTGACAGTGGTTTTGTTAAAGTTGGGCTTGTGGAGATGAGTGTGGGTTAGCTGCTGATTAATCCATGCGATGCCAGGTATCCATCGTGATGCAGATAATGTGGTCTCCCGCTCAGATGATGCAAGAGTCGGTGCCTAAATCCAGTTTAGTCACAATGACTTGTGCTTGTCTGTCTGGAAAAATAGGTTGGTTAAATCAGGATTGAGGCCCAACCATTTTTCAAGTGGAGACTCCCTGGAACAATAAAAGCAGAAAACATTGAAACACATAACAGCACCTGTGAAAGAGAAACATAGTTAACGTTTCAGTTTGAAGATCCTCTATCAGAACTGGGATAGAGGGGACAAAGAATGCCAGAGAAGATGTATTGAACTACAGGATAGGGTGAGGTCAGGTTTGCCATGGGAGTTTATGTGGTTGAGGTTTAATGAGGGAGGGGGAGGAGGGGGTGTGGAGCGGGAGAGACGGGAAAGGGGGTGGAGATGGGAAAGGGGGTGGAGAGAGGTGTATAATATGTGCAGTGAAGTGAGACACGCAACTAATCTCATAGGTGGATGACTTGCAGCAAAATGGCCACTTTTGCTACCTATGGGGAAAGCAAGTTAGCTGAAACTATGGTATTCAGTATTTAGCCGAAAGGGTTGCAGAGTGCTTAGACAGAAGATGAGGTGTTGTATGTCAAGCTTTTCTTGTGCTTTATTATTACAGAGTCGGAGGCCACCGGCAAGTTGGGCAAGGTAGCTGTGGAATTAAGAATTAAATATGGCAGTAGCAGGAGGCCTGCCTTCAGCTTCCTATTGCTCCCACTTTACTTCTCCACCCCATGGGATGAACACATGAAAACAATCACTCCTATCTGGGTTTGGTTTCTTGCTCCAATATGGTGGACACCACGCTGTAAACAACATGCATTATACTAGTCTGAAGACCTGCAGGTGAATTGCTGCTTCATTTGTTATGACTGCAGGTGGATAAGAAGCAAAGAGAAGTGGGCAAAGATATTGTGGAGCATTCCTGAGCAGCAGGAAGTTTCCCAGAAGTGAGGCTAGCTAGATAGTGTGCATAAAGTGAGAAGTCATAGAATGAGTTGGGATTAAGGTAGTTATGGTTAATTTGTTATCAGCTGATGAAAAAATAAAGTAACCCTGTCGGAATTTTTCTGCTGCCTTGGCAATTATACTGAACTTTCAACATTGCTGTTATCTAGGTATATTATTTTCCCCACTGGCAGCAAGAACTAAAGCAGGTTGTATAACTTATCTCATCTCCTTTCACTTTTAACCTTCCAATCTGTTTCTGAACATACTCATTTCCTTATTTCCTTGTCCACTGTTCCATCTACCAGTAATTCTACATCCCATAAGAGAATTCTTCCTGGTCAATAGTACAGAGTAATTTTTGGATTGATTTGGAATCTACATTGATTTGTTTTGCACTCAGTCATTTCAATCTGCGGCAACTGATACTATTTGGTTCTTGGATCTTGAAATATCTTCAAATGTTTGTTTGAAAGATATTCTATAATGTTGTGGATAACTTTGCTGATCAAGGGTCCCCACCATCTGGGGCAATCAGTAAAGAGATACAGGACATTTATGTCCCACACCACCAGGTTCAGAAAAAGATATTACTCGTCAACCATTAGGCTCCTGAACCAGTGCGAATAACTGAATAACTTCATTCACCTCAACACTGAACTGATTCCACAACCTTTGAACGCAACTTCAAGGACTACAACTTATGTTTTCAGTGTTATTTATTTATTTGCTATTTTATATTACTATTATTTGCTTTTAGATTCGTATTTGCACAGTTTGTGCCTTATTTTGCACATTCGTTATTTGTCAGTTTTTGTACTCTTTCTTTGATTCTACTGTACATCTGTGAATGCCGGCAAGAAAATGTATTTCAGGGTCGTATGTCAAGATTCAAAATTGTTTAAAGTCATTTCAAGACTTGTGAAGTCACAAGTGTGAAGGAGAACTAAATAATTGTTACTCCGGATCCAATCCAGCACACAAAAGAAACACAATAAGATAAAGAACACAATAACAAAAATATACTGTAAACTTGTAAGATACAGTAGTTTATATAGATAGGTTGTATGTCCATATAGTGACACTAGGCACAGGAGTGTCTGTACAGAAGGTGACTGACAGGAAATGATGAAGTAGTCGTGGCTGGGCTAGTGGCTGGAGATGTTGATCATCCTTCCTCCTTGGGGATAGCAACTGTTTTTGAGTGTGGTGGTCCTGGTGTGGATGCTCTATAGCTTCCTTCCTGATGAAAGCGGGACAAACAGTCCATGAGCAGGGTGGGTGAGATGCTTCATGGTATTCCTGGCCCTTTCCAGCACCTTTCTCTATATATATGTCCTCGATAGGTTGGTGCCAGTGATGTGTTGGTGTTGTGATGGAAATAACTGGTTCTTTGAGTCTCAACAGTAGAGGCCTGGACACACACAGTTTTAATAATAAGGAATTTATTATTAAAGGGGAAGTCAGGTCAACACAAGCAACTACAATACACAGGAAGCAGTGTGGGGACAGGGTACGGTTACACATACAAAGAACAAGGGAAAAGCACCACAACAGCTATCCCCCTTGACCTTGGATAGCCACGGCTCCCTTACCAGGGCAAACGATAGACCCCAAACAATGCACTTACCTCCAATGTGATGGTCTGTAAGAGAGACCGAGCCAGGGACAAGTCTCACCTTTTATAGCATGGGGCTGGGCGAGATAATCCAATTAAGGTGACCAATAATTTAGGTGTGCATTGATTAGTTGGGAGGGACCAAATGTTGATTGGCATGTGGTGTGTCCTCTGACCAGCCAGGTGGCAGTGCATCTGTCACGTGGCCGGTATCTCTGAATACACTTGGACAGTTTTGACCAGCCCATCATAGAGTGTTCCTGTCTGCTGCAGGGCAGGCTCCATTCCATGCAGTAATGCTGCTTGCTAGGGTGCTCTGTACTGTGCATCTGTAGAAGGACATAATCATAGATGTGCATAGTCCACCTCTCATCAGTCTGCATGGAAAGAAGAGGCTTTGGTGAGCTTTCCCAGTTATGTGGAATGTATGCTGGGACCATGAGAGGTTGTGTGGGATGTGCACTCTCAGGAGTTTGAAGCTGCTTGCAATTTCCACTGCCGTGCTGTCGATTTAGAGGGGAATGTGAGTGGTGCGAGTTCTCCTGATGTCGGTAGCCATCTCCTTTGTCTTGTTGACATTGAAGAAGAGGTTATTTGCCTGGCACCAGGCCTCGAGCTCTTTCCCTCCTCTCTGTAGGCCTTCTCGTTGCTGGTTTTGAGCCCCACAACTGTCATGTCATTGGCGTACTTGATCACGTGGTTACTCAGGCTCTTGTCTGTACAGTCACTTGTGAGCAGGATGTATTGGGATTGCAAGCTCCTGATGGACATTGGTAATGCGGTTTACTGCAAGTCTAGTTCACTAATTGGAAAGACCGATGGTGGGGGAGCTGCGTTGCCTTGGTTGAGGCTGTGGGCTCACCTGTTGCAGCCACCAGGGAGAGGAGATGCCATGGTGGTGTGGGAGAGCCTCTGTGGTGCATGCCCGAATCCATATTGGGTTGGGGGCTGCTCTCCAGTGCTCAGCTAGCGGAAGAACAAGCTGGAGCAGGACTACAGTCGTGCCATTCAGGGATTTGGGCTATATTTTTTTCCTTTGTGACTGTATGCTTTTCTGAAGCTGTAACCATTTGTGCTACGTGCTGTGAGTATTGTGTGTTGCGCCTTGGGCCTGGAGGAACGCTGTTTTATTTGGCTACATTCAGTGCTGCATGAATGATAATTGAACTTGAACTACTGTAAATTAACCTGAGTGTGAATGGTTATGCTAGAGTCAGTTTTCACGGAGCGCTGTGCCAAAGGGAGGGTCGGTGAGGAGGGAGTGATGATGCAGTTGTCAAGATACTGCATTTCAACTAAAATTGGAGGGAGAAGGTGGCTGGTATAAAGAACATAGGGGAGTGAGTGCAACAGCGACCAGTCGGTGGCCGGTGCCCTTTGTTCCTCATTTCATCTATTATCTTCTGGCCCCTGTCTTGCCCCTCCCTTTGTTCTCTTTACATTAACTACCTGTCCTCTTCACTCTATCCTGATGCAGTTTTCTGACTGGAAATGTTGACCATCTCTCTCTCTACAGATGCTGCTCAACCTGCTGTGTTCTTCCAGCAGTTTGTATTTTTATTTCCCATTGCTGACTTGTAGCCCTTCTGTCCTCTTTTCTGTTCCCCCAGATCTGATTACTCTCACTGGAATGTTAATCGACACAAGGCAGAATGTCAGATCAAGATCCAACAAACAAGCTTCCTCAGCTCCAGCTGAAATGCCAGCAGTCCAAGTTCATTATCGGCTCCGTATCCGAGGACAACTCGGAGGATGAAATCGGAATGAACAGCAGCAAATCCGATATTATGGAGGATAAGGACCGATCGCTATCACCTTCCTCTGTAAACTCCGACAGTCTGTCTGATCTGTGCCTGGCTAATGACGGGTTTCCTGTACAAATGAGGTAATGACTTGCAGTAAACCGCATTACCAATGTCCATGGAGTGTCCCTGTAGCTGTCTATGTAAAATGTCTTGTCCTATTTTGCTTCAGTGGTGTGGCCTCCTGGTATTGGTGTGCATTTATGATGTGATAATCATGCTTTTGGAGCTAGGGATAAGGACCTGCATCGAGAAAAGGAAGCAACACTATTGCTACTTGTCTTGAAAACAAAATGCTGGAAACCTTTGGGCCTAGCAGCCCATGTGGAAAGTGACCTGAAATGTTAACTGTTAAAGTGAGAAGCCAAAATATCTTGGAATTAGAAACACAGGAGATTCTGCAGATGCTGAAAATGCAGAGTAACACACATACAAAATGTTGGAAGAACCCAGCAAGTCAGGCAGCACCTATGGATAAAGAGCCCTTCATCAGGACTGGAAAGGAAGGGGGAAGAAAGCAGATTAAGAATGTGTGGGAAGGGGAAGGAGTACACATTGGAAGGTGATGGGTGGAATCAGGTGAGGGGGAAGGTACTGTAGATGGGTGGGCTTGGAACCAGATTTTTTTGTCACTGACACATGACATGAAATTTGTTGTCTTGTGGCAGCAGTACAGTGCAAAGGCATAAAAATCTGTAAGTTACAAAAATAATCAAATTGCAAAGCAAAAGGAACAACAGTAAACACCAGAAAGTCTGCTGATGCTGGAAATCCAAAGCAACACACATAAAATCCTGGAGAAACTTGGCAGGTCTGGCAGCATCTGTGGAAGTGAATAAACAGTTGATGTTTTGGACCAAGACCCTTCTTCAGGACTGGCAAGGAAGGTGGGAGATGCCAGAATGAAAAAGGTGGGGGAAGGGGAAGGAGGCTCATGGTTTGGTGATGGGTGAAGCCAGGTGGATGGGGAAGGTCAAGGGCTGGAGAAGAAGGAATCTAGTAGGAGAGGTCGTGATGTAGTGTTTGTGGGCTGTTCAGAAATTTGATGGCTGAAAAGGCAGAAGCTCTTTCTGAAACATTAAGTGTGTGTCTTCAAGTTCCTGAACCTCCTTCCTGACGACACAGAAAGAGGAAGAGGACATGTACTGGACTGTGATATACTTAGTGATGGATGCTGCCTTCCTGAAGCATCACATCTAATAGGTGAACTGGAATAATTAGAGAGGAAGTGTGAGCCCGGGAATGGGAGTGGGGGGGGGGGGAGGAGAGGGAAAGACTGCAGTCATAAGATACTGGATACTGCAGTTGCTGGAAATCTGGAACAAAAGAGAATCAGAAGATCAGGTGGTATCTGAGGACAGAGAATTTGTTATAGATGGCTGATCTTGCACCAGAAATGGTAAACTGTGACAGAAGCAGGTAAGTTTTGATGTGTGTTTGTCCCATGTAATTATCTCCAGAAAGTTTTCTCTGCTGCCAACTTAGGCTGACCAATGTGTAGTTTCTGTTTTCGTCTGCTCTCTTTTTTTTAAAGGTACGGTATACTCTAACATTGCTCCCATATGCTAAGAGATGAAAGTTAATGCTTAAAGCTACTTCTATGTTTATCTTTACTCTTTTAGCTTTGTCTCTTCTGAAGCTGATGATTTGTTTTTCCTGGAACAGTGCATTTTTTGTTTCCATCCAATTCAGTACTGCTACCAACTTTCTTACGCTGGTTTGCAGAGCCATTTCTACTTGTGAAGACGTATGAAGTACTCGTTTAATAGCTCATCTTTGTCCTTAGACAAAATGACTTGTTTGGCTCTTATTTGACCTCCGCTTTCTTTCTATCAATTGCACTTGTTTATGTGCTTTTAAATGGTTTTCGGGTTTACTGTTACGTTAATCTCCAATTTAACCCTTTTAAACTACATGCAATCTTTTGAATCTTCTTCTGTAGTTTCATCTTCTAGGTTTTCTAATGTTATAAGAACGTCATTATTTTAAAAAGAAGTAATTTCCATACCTTTAGTAATCTAGATGTGTGTTCTTTTTTACTCATGGTGAGTGCTGATGGGATTTATTGTCTATCCCAAGTTGCTGTTATTCTGAGTGGCTTCCCAGAAGCAAATCCAGAGGACACGTCGCTGCAAGTCAGATCTAGGAAGGATGGTAGATTCTTTCCCTTATGACGCAAGAGCTTATAAATTGTCATTACTGGCACAACTTTTTATTACACTTTAATTGATTTAAGTGAAACATCTATGATGGGATTTGAACAGATTTTAATCTAGGCCTCATTATTTATCTAGAAATTTATCCACTTACCCAGTAATCTGACTACTTTGCTTTGATACCCCCCCCCCCCCCCCCACATAGGAATGTACTCGGTACCTAAGTTATTTCCTTGTTTAAAGCAGGAGTCTGCTCCCTAGCAGTTAATCTGCCCAGTTTTTAATATGATCATGGCTTTCTGCTCCGGCCTCTTGTTCATCCACTGTGCCACTTCCTATAGCTCTCGATTCCCAAATCTTGCAAGTAAGTTACCTACCTCCACCTTAAATAACTTGAATAGTCAATTTAAAGGCATCCCATTATTCAGTTGGACGAGAGGCTATGACTTTTGCTTCAACCTTGTTTGTCTTCTTCCACTTAAATATTTTGATGTTTCATTTTACTGTGTCTTTAACTATTCTAAACCTGATATTTTAATCACAGTTGATCAAGATTTGTATATTGAAATCTGCTTCATTTGTTTCACTTCAGTCCATACAACAAAAAAAAACTTATTTTCTCATTGTGTTAGTTGTGAACTGACAAAGAATCATATTTTGGGAATTATTTTCCTTTTTAACATGTGTCTCAGTGTAGTGAGGATATTGGAATCCTCGATACATTGTATAATTTGCCTTGTTTCTGCAGCTCAGTAGTTCGCTTGCAAATCTGTGTCCTTCCAGACAGTAAGCATGAAAGCAACAGCTAAAGCTTTCTCAATCGATAAGCAAGCCAGATATGCTTTATCAAGAGAAATATCGTGTAATTGCATCAAGAGTGCAAAGTGCAACTTTGTTTCTGACATGAGTTTGCTTTTTACAGTGATGAACGGAGGTGACCATTCATTTAAACTCTTTTGAAATCATGGTGCGAGGTCTGGTCGTCTCATTTACCTTCAAAAATTGTTCTGGATGTTTGCTGACCTTGTTGATGTCATTTGCTGTAATGCCTGTACTGACTTATTAGGATTTGGCTGGATTTAGTTTGAAGTTAAATCTTGTTTCATTGCTAATTATTTTTCCCAACAACTTTGTGTTAAACTGTTGTGGAGGCACCTTTGGCCGTTGGGGAGGTTTTCTTGCCAGCATCAAATTTTCTTCTCACATGATGAAGTTGTGACGTTTGGCTATTGGAAATTACCTTACTCTTGGATAATCAGAGTAAGTTGATTGGCATGTGCGGGAGAAGTGAATGGATTGCTTTCAGAGTGCAGTGGATGGAACGGATCCTTCCTGTGTCATAAGAAAATAAAAACATGGCAAACCTAATTGCTAATATCAAAAAAAATCTAAATTGCAAAAACTGCAATGCTGCTTAAAAAGCTGGCCTGCTTGAGCAGGAACAGTTGGTGTTTGGGGATGAAATCTCTCATGTTAGAGGCTCATTTCTAACAGCTACAGAAGTAGCATTTGAAGGGTTGTGTCATTGGAGAATGATATATAATGTCACCATATATAACCCTGGGATTCATTTATGTGAATTTCATTCTGAAATTTTTCAGGGGTTGCAGATATGTGAACTCCCTTGATAATGGTAGTTCCATATGGTTGTTGCTATTGCCAGAAGTGGTGATAAGCTTATTTTACTGTCACATTGAATAGAGGAGGTTTCGATGGTACCACTTGTCTGTTTCTTTTTAAAACTTATTTCTCATCAATGTACTTAATGTTGTTAAAAGCTGTCACCAGAGGGAACAATACAAGTTATTAAGATCAACGTGGTACAGCTTTTGCAAGAGACAACTTTTAGGTATTACACTACCCTTGATACCATTGGGTAAGTTATCCCCAGAAGCATAGGATGGGTTGTACAAAACCCATTCTAGCCCTAGCTAGAATGAGCAAAATTGGTTAATATCACACTAATGCCATTAATGTCCATACAAGCTGTTTTGTCTAGCTTTATGAAGATGAATGTCATGATGCATCTAGATGTTGTGAAATAGGCCTTTAAACCTGTGTTATTGAACCAGGGATGATATTTACTCATGTTGTTAATGGGATATTTTGAAGTGCTGATCTGTGCCATTTAAATGAGCAATTGGAAGAGATAACTAGTTGGTAGATATACACAGGTTGTGTGCTAACTGAACGTTGAACCTGAATGTTGCCATTGGCACTGGACAGTGTCTGCTCTGGTGAAATTATATTGCAGACGTCAGGAGAACTATTGCCTTCTCTTACTCGAATGGGTTATCACCTTCCTGTCTGCTGTCTGATCATTACCGGGTGTAAGCTTATAGCTAAACTTGATAATATGGCAGCCAAATTAAAGATTTATCACTCAGATGGGAAGAACAGGTGTAACATAACACTTGAATGCTATTTGAAAGTGAATATGATAATTCTAGTAAGTAGCTTGCATGATTCCGAGACTTCTGCCATCTTTTTGATTTCCCATCCTTTATCCAAATTCCTTAATGTCCTTTCTTTTAACTAATTCTTCACTTCCTTTAAATATATTAATTAATGTTTGTTTATAATTCCAGAGTATGTGTGTATATCTAAAACTTGTGGTTATTTGAGTTACAGTTGCCTTCCTGTCAGCTTGAACCAGTCTGGCCATTTTCCTCTGATCCCTCCCATTAATAAGGTTTTATCACTCTCAGAACTACTGCTCACTGGATTTTTTTTTTGTTTCTCACACCATTCTCTGGAAACTCTATGAATTGTTATGTGTGAAAATCCCAGGATATCAACAGTTTCTGAGATGCTCAAATGACCTGGTCTAGCAACAGCAACAATTCCACAGTCAAAGTCAGTTAGGTCACAGTTCCTCCTTGTTTTTGGTCTGAACAACAACTGAATCTCTTGACTAGGTCTGCATGCTTTTATGCATTGACTCTCTCCCAAATGATTGGCTAATTGCCTATCTGCATTCATGAGCAGGTGTAACTAGTAAAGTGGTCACTGAATGCAGGACCATAAGACATAGGAGCAGAATTAGTCCATTCAGCCCATGGAATCTGCTCTGCTATTCCAGCATGGCTGATCCCAGATCCCATTCAACCCTATATACCTGATTTCTCGCTATATCCTTTGATGCCCTGACTGATCAGTAAAGTATCAACTTCCACCTTAAATATATCCACGGACTGTACTGTATATACAGTGGATTCTGGTTAATTGGGACACATCAGCACCAGTTCAATTTGGCCCAATTAGGCTGCTGTCCCAATTATCTACAAGTTTCATGAAAGAGTTTAAACTATATTGAATTAATCTAAAAACATTGTGTATCATGTCAAATCAAAAGAAAAATTGCAAAGCCTGTCAACAATTTTAAAAATTAAAAACCAAAATTGTGATGCTGAAAAAGGTATTCACCCCCTTTGTCTAACCTAAACAACTCATCCAATTTGTTGAGGTAGAAAATTGGAGAAACACTTCTTTTCAATGAATTCATAAATCCTCTGTAAGGTCCAACAGTATTGTAGATTTTCAACAGACCAAACCAAAATGAAGACAAAAGAGCATTCAAGACAAGCCAGGGGAATGATAATAAAGAAGCACAGATCTGGAGAAGGGTACAAGACCATCTCAGAGGTACCGAGCATACCTCAGTTCAGTGCAGTCTATTGTGGGGAAAAAAATGAAATCACGGTCACACAGCCTTGGTCAGACCAGCCCTCTAAAGTTGGCCGCTGGAGAAGAATGGCATTTATAAGAGAGGTTACTGTGACGCCAGCAGTCACTCTGAGCTGCAGAAGTCAGTGGCTACAACTGGGAGATGAAGTTTATGACTCCACAATCTCTAATACTTTGCACAAAAAGGTTATTAATGGGAGAGTGGCAAGGAAGAAGCCCTAGCTTAAAAAAAAATCATATCCTTGCCCGTAAAGACTTCGCAAAGTGTCACTTAGAAGATACTGTAAAGATGTGGAAGAAGTTCTTGTGGTGGGATGAGACTAAAATGGAACTTTTTGGCCTCAACGCTAAATAGCACATGTGGCATTAATCTAATACTGTGCACCAGTCAGGTACAGTTGGCCCTCCTTATCCATGGATTCCGCATGTGCGCATTCAACCAACCGCGAATCGTGAAAACCCGGAAGTGCTCTTCCAGCTCTTGTTGTTCGAGCACGTACAAACTTTTTTTTTCTTGTCATTATTCCCTAAACAATGCAGTATAGCAACCATTTTACATAGCATTTACATTGTATTAGATATTATAAGTAATCTAGAGATGATTTAAAGTATATGGGAGGATGTGCCTGGGTTACCATGCATCGGGATCGAAAAAATCTGAAATTCTCTTACTAAGTAAGTCGGAACAGATACATCCGGTATTATTTAGCATCAGTTAGTCAAACGTTTGTCTTAGTATATAGTATATATTTTACCTTTCTATGCATATAAAACACTGAAGAACGTATTTTTCAGCAACGGGCTCGGGAACGGAATTTTCCGAGTTCGATCCAGTGACAGACCGCTTCTGAGTGCGCTCTCCACCGTGCCGATGTGGAGGATTCAAAACCCAATAATTAAACCACTGTGTTGCTTAGTAATAGTTGTAGCTTTCATCGGGGCAGAGCCTTTCTCAATTATCCTTTTAAATTGTTCCAATCATTGACTGACTGTAGCCTAACGCTTTTCCAATGACAGATGGCATTCCATCTCTTTCCGATCGCTTTATAATTTCCACTTTATTTTCAATCATGATTGTGATTATTTTCATGAACAGAAACACTGCACATTCAGAGCTCTGGCGCCGGGTCCTAATGTCCACCGTACTAAGACAGGTTAAATAAGGTCTGGGGTTCCGCTGAGTCCTAAGGTCCAGTGCATTGAGACAGGTTGAATAAGGGACTTGAGCATCCACGAATTTTGGTATCCGTGAGGGATCCTGGAACCGATCCCCCGCGGATAAGGAGGGCCAACTGTAATTCCATCCCTCCATAAAGTATGGTGGAGGTAGCGTCGTGCTATGGGATGCTTTTCAGAACAGGGGCTGGAAATCTGTTCAGGATTGATGAGAAAGTAATTGCTAAATACAGAGAGATCCTGGATAAAAACTTACTAGCCTCTGCCAGGAAGCTTAAACTAGGGAGGAAGTTTGTCTTTCAGCAGGACAATGACCCGAAGCACACTGTCAGAGCAACTGTGGAGTGGCTTCAAATGAAGCAAACTGATGTCCTTGAGCAGTCCAGTCTTGCTCTATCATGTTGTGCAAAGCTAATAGAGACTGATGCAAGAAGGATATTGGCTGCAATGTCTGTGAGAGGTGGTTCAACTAAGTACTGTGCAAAGGGGGATGAATACTTTTGAATTGCTGACATTTTGGTTTTTGAAGTTTTAGTTTTTATGCTTTACATTTTTCCCTGTATTTGGTCTCTGTACTGTGAAAAAAGGAGCACGTGATTCATGAATAAAAATTCAGTTACTTTGACCAAAACTATATCTATTAATAATTACAGTTTCTATTGCAAGTTAGAAAATGTTTGGCAACATTCTGCTGTCCCAAATAAGCGGCTACCTCAATTAATTGATTGGCCAGTTGACCAGAATCCAATGCATGTATGTATATAAAAGCCAAATATGGCATGGTCTGTACATGATATTGTTCAATCCATACTGTGAAAATTATCAGATAATTGTCAGATTGAAGGTCGTTTGCTTTTGTTGCTTGCTACGCTCTGCTTTGTGTAATCTGTGTTGTTCTGCCATGTTGGTGCCGAAATGAACGATGATCCCAGCACCCGTCCCTGTGTGTGTTGGTGGTTAATGTAGATGACACATTTCACTGTATGTTTTGATGTACACGTGAGAAACCTGAATCTGATGTCTCTGCATTTGTAGTGTTTATGTTGCTACATGTTATATGGAAGGCATCATTGTCATTGATGTGGCTTCTTTGGGCAATATCCTTCAAGTATTTGAGAGAGTTTTCCACAGGGCCTAGTCCCATAGATTGCAGTGTTTCCCCCCACAAAGTCTTTGTTTTGGTTCCATTGAGATTCAATGCATCTCTTCACATGTGCTCCAGCAGCCAGCATTTCCTATACTTTATGATCTCATGTTATTTATTGCAATATATTTATATTTATATTTGCATTTGCACAGTTTGTTGTCATCTGCACTCTGGTCAGTCTTTCATTGATCCTGTTACAGTTACTATTCTATATATTTGCTGAGCATCCCCACAGGAAATTGTGTATGTGCTGACATATATTTACTTTGAATTTTAGCAGTCTGCTCGGAAAATTTTCCAACATGATCCATTGTGTTTTTTTTTCCCAGAAGACCTGTGCTGACCACTGCCTGATGGATGTGTGCTTAGTGGTGCTTAAAAACCACCTTGTTCCTTTCATTTTTGAGGGTTTTAATATAATTGAGACAATCAAATTGCCCAAGGCTCATCTATCTTGGAGAAAATTTGTAAATTCATATTCTCCTTTCTCAGCATCCTCAGCCTTTATCTTGATAAAACTTTGCTTATTTTGTTGTAATACTTGATACAAATCACAAATTCATTTGCTTTTTGAAGGGGCAAGTGCATTTTTTATTGTTAGTGGATTTGTTTGTGTTTAGCAGTCATACAGGGCATTTAAGTTGTGTCAGGCACAACATGTTTTGTTGCCAGCATGTTTCCATGTTTTTCTGGACCAGTGCAGCTACTGGAAGGCTTCAGATTGTTAATAGCACTTTAATTTTATATGTATAGTTACAGTGCCATTCGTAGGTTAGTGAATTAGAATAGCTATCAGCCTGTTTTATTTCCTTTGAAATCCACAGGGTTTTTGTTTCTCTCTTCAAAGGTAGGGTCTGAGGATGTTGATTGCAATGATATCATTATAGGAGCACAGGAAAATAGCAGCAGGGGTAGATTGGGCCGCCTCAGATCTTGATGACTCTTCTGTATCAGTTCCATAGCCCAAGACTATAGTTCGGGGAAAGAAGGCAGCTGGCGACGATGTTATTACTTGTCTGGAGGAAGATGTTTGAATTACAAATAACTAGTTATTTTATTACTAATTTGTAGTTAGTTTGTTGAAATTGTATTTGAGACAACAAAGAGACTCATTCTTTTATATGACACAGTTGAAAATTATTCTAATATTATTTCAATATACCAGAAGTTCAAAAGCTCATTGTCATGAGTAACAAGTTAAATGAGTTCCAGTACCATCTACTGAAAGAGCACAAGTGGCCGTTAGTAAACTGGACTATGGCACCTCTGCCGTATAATGGAGGAAGGACAATGACATTAATATTCAATTCAAGAGTCATGATTAAATGTTAATAAATGACTCATTAGCATTTCAACATTTGGGATTTCATATTGATTTCATGTTAATAATGTTGCACAAGTTTAAACAAAATACTTCTTTAGAACGTTGAATTCTCCTTGTTTTTTTTAATATCATTTTGAGTAGATACAACTATTGTTTCACATGTGTAACTTGTGTCTGACTCTTTCAGTAAATGTTAGTTTGTCTGTCTCCTTTCTGTTCTCTTGTGTAACTATGTGTCACAATCTTTTGCTCTTTGGCTCTTCATTCACTGTATGCTCTGAATTTATTGAGCTTTTGTGTTTACCTTTCTGAATGTTACAGCAGTCCTCTCTCTCTTCCCCCCCCACCCCCCGTACCTCTGTCTTTCTCTTTTTGTATAACTCAGTATTTGTCTCTGTCCTCTTTTCCTTTCTGATTTATGCTGCTTACCCATTTCTTTCAAAGCAGAGGCAGGTCTTTCTGATTGCACTGCAGAGAACAGGAACTCCGCTGGATTGGGGGTTGGGGTGGGTGGAGTGGGGCTGAGCTAGGAAATGGCAAGTATTTTGGTTCTTTGGTTGAATTGATTAGTTGTTGAGAGGTGAGATTACAATTTAACTATCCAGTATCACACTACAAAAGTGACCGGACAGTAAAGCAACATTACTGTTTTGATTTTACATAAGACATTTTCAGTAGAAGTCACTGAAGAGTGATAGAAACAAGGAACTGTATACAATATGTAAGTAATTTCTTGGAAATGTTGAGCCGCTGTGCTACTGCAGCCTGATGTAAGATTAGATAATGGTGCCCTTTCTGGTCTGTATGTTTCAGCTGTGCTTTGGGGTGGGGGGGGGGGGGGAATAAAGATGAAGAATGCTGTAGCCTGGACTGCTTTTAGTCTGGAAATAATTACTTTCTCATTAAGTCAGGGATCTGGATGAAGGGGTATTCTTTTGCGGGTTGCTACAAATGGTATAGGACAGGGGTCAGCAACCTTTACCACTGAAAGAGCCACTTGGACCTGTTTCCCACAGAAAATAAAACACTGGGAGCCGCAAAACCCGTTTGACATTTAAAATGAAATAACACTGCATACAACGTTTTTTTTGCCTTTATGCTATGTATAAACAAACTATAATGTGTTGCATTTATGAAATTGATGAACTGCAGAGAAAACGAAATTACATTTCTGCATGCAACAGAAACATTTTGAACTCCGAAAAAAAGACGTTGGGTTGAAGGTTACTTTTAAGTAAAATACTCAATGTCTATTTGAGTCCTCCTTGTATTTATGAAAAATGCCGAACTTAAATTTTCCGCCAGCAGCAAACCAAAAATAACGTCAGCCAGCTGTCAACCTGAAAAATAAAAGGACTATTTCAATGAACAATGAAAAAATATGAATATACGTAAAACAATAGGCAATTAAAATATTTATCATACTTGGTTAATTGGATTTCTGCTCCTGGACCTCAGCGCACAGCATCTGCACATCAGGGCTGTATGACGTCACCTTCATCTTTACATAGGATCGCAAGCTGTCATCTGTGAGGCGTGCGCGATGTTTGTTTTTAATAAAGTTCATGTTGGAGAACACCTGCTCACATACATATGTGGATCCAAAGATCGACAGGACTCCAAGCGCATACTTTTTAATGTTTACATAAATGTCGGGGATAGCATTCTATGTTTCGAACACAAGTTTGTCCAGTTTGAGGAGGTTTTCAATATCACTCCATTTGTGATTCTGAGCAAGAACGGCCTTCTGACGGGCAACATCTTCAAGGTCTGCTGTCAAGCGTCTAAACTTGGACACCCATATGTCTTTGTCGGCTATGTCGGCCAGTTCCATCTCAAGATCAGGTTTACTCACACCTGCCAATGCAGTCGTATTCAGTAGAGATGAATCGATGCTTAGGGGAGTGACCGGGAAGGATAATGTGTTTTTTTTTCCCCTCTGAACTCACAGAAGCGTTTCCCAAACGATGTTTGCATTGCGATAACTGCAGAATGTAAATACTCCGAATTTATCATGTCGTGACCTTGTTTGAACTCTCTCAAATTGGGGAAGTGAGACAAAGTGCCTTTCTGTCAATCTCTGGAAAGCACTGTCAACTTACGCTCGAATGCCAAAACATCCTCCATCATGTGCAGGGCTGTGCGTCCTTTCCCCTGAAGAGCTGTGTTCAGCGTGTTCAGGTGCGCTGCCATGTCTACCATGAAGTGTAGCTTTTCCAGCCACTCTGGCTGTTCCAGCTCAGGAAAGGTGAGCCCTTTGCTGCCCAGGAAAGTTTTCACTTCTTCCAGACACGCGACAAAGCGTTTCAGCACCTCCCCTTTGGACAGCCACCGGACTTTGTTGTGCAGCAGGAGATCAGAATATGCACTTTCCAGCTCGTCCAGCAACAAACAGAATTGACGGTGATTTAAACTTTTTGCCATTATTTTATTGACAATCTGAATGACAACATCCATTACTTCTGTGCATTCCAGAGGAAATGTTTGAGCGCACAGTGCCTCTTGGTGCAAGATGCAGTGAAAAGTCAGCAGCTTTCTGTCCAGCGACTTCTGCAGTAAAGCCACAAATCCCTTGGTGTGTTCCCGTCATATTCGATGCCCTGACACCAGTAGCTACTGACACCAGATGGGTGGTCTTTATTCCTTTGGCTCTTAAACAATTCAAGACAGCCTCACAGATGTACTCCCCCCCCCTGTGTTTGGCCTTTTAGAGGTATCAACTCAATCATTTCTTCCTGTGGCCCGGCAGTTTACATACTAGCAGAACAGCGCTATTTGTTCAATATCACCTTTGTCTTTAGACTCGTCACAGGCAATCGAGTAGGCCACAGCTGAATTGATGTCTTTAATTTGCTGTCTTGTGATGTCTTCTGCCATTTTTATGGTTCTGTCTTTGACAGTCTTTGCAGAGAGGGGCATATCCCTGATTTTCTGCACAATTTCACTCTTGTTTTTAAAGTCCGTGAATAGATGTTCTGAAATCTTAATGAAAGATTCTTTTATATATTCACCATCTGTAAACTGCTTCCCGTGCCTGACTATTTCCTGAGCGGCAATGTAACTAGCGTATGTCGTTGATTTTCCAGACTTCATCCATTTCTGGAAATGATTTTTGCTCAGATCAACCTTCCGCATCAGTTCCGAAACGGCTTTTTTTCTCTCATCTCCATCCGGATATTTTTGAGCAAAGGCTGCGTGTTTATTCTGGAAATGCCTTGCGACATTTGACTTTTTGTTGTTTGCTAGTTTCTCATTGCATATTAAGCAATCTCATATGTAAACCAGTCTCGTCAACAGTGAAAGCAAATGAATCTGTCCACGGATCATTAAACGTTCTGTTTTCTTCAGTCACTTTTCTGTTTTTAGAATTCTCCATAGTTGGCTTACCTTGGATCGAAAAATTAAAGAAATCGCGCACTGACGGGTGTCAGGTATTGGCAGTGGTGACGTGTATTAATAGCGATAAAAACACGTTGTAGCGGTGTGCTCACGCAGTCAGTAAACTGCAGTCGAATAACTTTATTCGAACTAAACAGCCTTGCTTTTAAGCCTCCCTCAACCCAGCCCCCATGGGCGCGGATGCTGCAAAAGACGCGTACTCACAAACCCCCATAGGCTATCTCCCTTAGCCTGAACGCTGGCTAATTGCGAGCTGTTTCGGATGTGCCAGGAAATGTGTCGCCACAAAGTCTTATTTAGATTGTACAAGATCACCATAATCTTCAAATTTAGAATTACATTTCAAAAGCTAACAAACTAACATAAAATACATTTTAATTAAATACTGGCCAATTATTTCCCAAAGCCACAGGGAGCCGCAGCACAGAGGTGAAAGAGCCACAAGTGGCTCCGGAGCCGCGGGTTGCCGACCCCCGGTATAGGACAATCCCAAAGTATCTGCAAACCTCCTGACCTGCCTGTTATAACATTAGCTGAAATTTTGATGCAATTCAAAGTCGAGTTTATTGTCATGTGTGCAGGTCTAATGAAAATTTACTTGCAGCAGCATTGGAGGGTGTGAATTTATTGAAGGACAAATGTAAGAGCCAGTAGCATAGTGGTCAGTGTAAAGGTATTTCAAAACCAGCGGTAAGACGGGGGTGTGATTCCTGCTGCTGTCAGTGTTTCCTCCCTCGTTCCAAGTATGTCCAGTTTGAGTTGGTGAGTATTGGGTACGCTACGTTGGCAGTGGAAATATGCTGATGTTTGTGGGCTGACCAGCACAGTCCTCGTTGGTTGATTTGACACAGACAACACACTTCATTGTATGTTTCGATGTACATGCAACAAATAAAGCTATTCTTTTAAAATATTTTCAAATTATGGCCTGAAAACCATTATTGTGAGAATGGGACTTGAGGCAATAGATATGCAACACCTGTTTTGAATGCAAGGCTCGTTTGGATTACACAGAGCCCCCGCTGGTGTAACTCCTCCTCGGATAATCCAGTATGATACAAAACAGCAAGCGTACACTACAAATCCCAGTGGATTACCCTGAAAATAGACACTGATGTGCACCTGCACTACAGAATAATCAGGTTGAAGCATCAACCATACTGTACCATGGAGCACTGGGATGCAGAGAGTTCTGGATGTGTCCTATATGATTTGCAAATGCAGAATGCTATCAGAATATGTTATGGCTTGAATACAAAAGTAGGAAGGGTTATGTTGCGGTTATGTGGGATATTGAGAATACTATATTCAATGTTAGATTCCTTTGTACATGTCCTCAACACCACACCATTTCTTCTATCACCCTGCATTTGGGTTAATTTACAGAAGCCAATCCACGTGAGTTTGTGAGCTGCGTGGAAACCGGAACATCCGGGAGAAACCCTTGCCGCTACAGGGGAGCTGGCACAGCCTCAGTACACTGGAAATCGGGATCAAATGCAAATCTACGTAGCTGTGCTGCAGTGGCATTGTGTGAGTCTCGGCTGCAAGGCCTGTGACAGCCTCTCAATTCTAGCCCTCTCTTGCTGAGACTTTGGTCCTCGCAGCCTAAACAACGCCAGTATCAGTGAAGCAATCACCGATGCCTCTCTCCTCCTCTTTAAATTCCTTATCCGATTTCTCTCACCTCCCACCTGAATACCTCCATTGCCTTTTCTGTAGGGTGGATTGTGAGGAAGTTATTTCCAAAGGATGGTGGATCTAGGACCAGAATATGAACTAAAACTTGCAGACAGGCTATTCAGGGGTGAAATGAGGAAACGGGTTTACAGACTGAGAATGTTAAAAAAGTTCAGAACTTCCTTTTATAAATATAATGAATAAGTTAGTTGTTGATTTTAATTCTGTGAGTGATGAATTAAGTTTAACCAAAAATAAAAATAATAATAGGAAAAGGGGTTTATTTTATTAATTTATTTTCATGACTGACAGACCAAATAGGCCACTTGTTTGTACTTGCGCTCTGTAAGGTACTGTGAACTGGCCGGCAACTTGGTTTCAATTCCTGCTGCTGTTTGTAAGGAGCATATACGGTTCCTTGTGGCTGCGAGGGTTTTGTCTCTGTGCTCCGGTTTCCTCCCACATTCCAAAGACATGAGTTAGGGTTAGTAAGTTGTGGGCATTCTGCATTGGTGATAGAATCATGGTGACGCTTGTGGGCTGCCCCACAGCGCACCGTTGGACCATGTTGGCCATTGGCGCAAAGCGATGCATTTCACTGCATGTTTCAATATACACGTGACAAGTAAAGCTAACCTTTCTTTAATCTTTGAACCATTTTCTGCCATTAAACGCTAAAGTGTATCACCCTGCAATTCATTTTCTTGCAGGCATTCACAATAGAACAAAGAAATACAGTAGAGTCAATGAAAAACTACATACAAAAACTAACGAGCAACCAATGTGGAAAAAAGGCCAATCTGTGCAAATAAAAAAAAACATATAATACCCGTAATAATAATTATGTAATACTGAGAGCATAAATTATAGATTTCTTGAAAGAGAGTCCAAAGGTTAGGAATCAGTTCAGTTTTGAGGTGAGTGAGGTTTTTCACACTGGTTCAGGAGCCTGGTAGTTGAAAGGAACAACTGTTCCTTTACTGTTGGTGTGGTTACCTGAGACTCCTGTGCCTCTTTCTTGATGGCAGCAGCGAGAAGAGAACATGTAAGCACAAAGTACACTGCAGATGCTGTGGTCAAAGCAACACGTACAACAAGCTGGAGGAGCTCGGCAGGTCGGGCAGCATTCGTGGAAATGAGCAGTCAATGTTTCGGGCTGAGACCCTTCATCAGGACTGAAGAGAGAGGGGGCAGAGTGTGGGGGGAGGGTGGGAAGGAGAAGTCTGTTAGGTGCCAGGTGAAAAACCAATCAGAGGAAAGATCAAGGGGTGGGGGAGGGGATAGGCAGGAAAGGTGAAGAAGGAATGTAAGGGGAAATCACTGTGTAGTAGAAGAAGGCAGAATCATGAGAGAGGTGATAGGCAGCTGGAAGAGGAGGCAGAGTGAAACTGGGATGGGGGAAGGGAGAGGGAGGGAATTACCGGAAGTTGGAGAATTTGATGTTCATGCCAGGGGGCTGGAGACTACCCAGACGGTATATGACGTGTTGCTCCTCCAACCTGAGTTTGGTCTCATCATGGCAGTAGAGGAGGCCATGTATGGAGAAGAGAACATGGCTTGGACAGTGGGGGTCCTAGATGATGGATGCTACTTTCCTGTGACAGCAGACAGCGTAAATGCAGTCAACGGTGGGGAGGGCTTTTCTTGCAATGGATTGGGCTGTATCCACCACCTCTTGTAGATCTTTCCATTCCTGAGTGCTTGAGTTTCCATAACAGCCATGATGCAAACAGTCGAGATACTCTGTACTGTGTATCTGTAGAAGTTTGTTAAAGATTTAGATGACATGCCGAATTGGCGCAAACATCTTGGAAAGTAGAGGCAGTAATATAATTTAAGGTAGTATAGAAATAAAAGTTCAAATGTTGTATCATCACAGTAAGTGAATAGATCAATGTCTCCCTCTTCTCTTGCTGTGTAATATTGAAATTCATACGCTTGCTTTAACTTCAGGAATTACTGTTCTGGTCCAGTTGCTGGTTTGTGCTGAAGATGCTTTATCTTAAAACGGGGGGTAGGTCATGTTAATGGATTGAAATTAGTGTGAATATGAAGTGTCCATTCTGGACAGATGGCTGGTTTGTCTTTTAAGATGTGAGCTGGTTTGTTTGGAAGAAGCAGGAATACCATTGGCAGCAGCGTGACGTTTTTGTGTCAGTGCTTTAAATTTCTTTTCAGCATCATCAGCTCTACCGAGCTCCTACAAGACTGCAACAGACAGACTGCGTCATTATATTAAGTAATAGCTGATTTCTGTGTGAGCCTGGATGTGAATGAGAGCCAGATTTGGCTATCAAAGTAGCAGTGTTTATCCAGGGATGCGGGGGGAAAAATATTGGTGCAATAGGACTTTCTTATTTTCATGGAAACAAAATTCTTCAGGCTGTCTAACTGCAGTCTGTAAAGCATGTGCAGTTTTTCTGAGTCCGGAAGCTTGTGACTCAACTAATTATGGACGAATCTGGAGCAAAGAGACAGAGAAAGATTTACTACTTACTGCAGCGGTTAGTAAGCGGTTATATTGTAGAGTAAAAATATAAAGTGCAAGTCTGCTTGTCACATAATGAGTTAAGTTATAAACCTTGGAGTATTGTGTGACTGTTGCCATCAGTGTTAAGCCTCTTGGAATCTGAGACTTGGTGCGCTTCACTTCTGCGGTGTTCATCCTACAGTTGACACTGACAAGATTACAGCGCCCATCACTTGGTTACTCTCTCATAACTTAATCAGGCATTTAGAACTCAGTTCCTGTCCTGAAATGTGTTCTGTGGTCTTACTTCATATAAGATCTCAGAAGGCAAATGTTAGTAAGCCATTGCACGGTGGAAAGTACCTTATTTAAGGCTAGCATTTCTTGTGACCTAATGCCCACAAAGCAGGTGCATTCTGGCCAAGGTCATTAATTTTTAATGGCAGTGGAGAATTTTCACTGATTTACTTTACCATTTAGAAACTTAAAGCTTTATTTTTTAAAGTGAATTTTGCCACCTTAATGAAAGGCCTGCTCATACAGCATCTTGCAGGGACCTTTTCTGTTTGGCATAACCTGACTGTATATGGTGGCTAAGTCTGTCAGAGCCATGCAAATGGATCGTCAAAGTAATTGCCTTTACTTTCAAGGTTCAGTGTTTCTTATTCCTTGTACACTCTGCATTCTCCAAGGAGTTCCTTGCCCGGCAGGTAAAGGAACTGCTGCTTCATGTACTAAGAATTGACATAGAAAGTGTGACATTGTGTAAGGTCATGATTAGTCAGGTTTAGGAACCAGGTGATTAGTTTGTGGAAAGTTGTGCTTCAACCCTGCTCGCATTGAGGAGAGTGATTGTTTGTCATGTACACTCCTCTGTGAATCCCTCCCTTTCGGAGGGAAATGGGTGGAGCAGGCATTGTTTCAGGGAGAGCAGAAATATTTGCTGTTTTAATCTTCTGAAAATGCAGTAATTTGTTATAACTAGATTTCTGGTCAGACTCGAAGAGAGATCCTTTTGCTTGTGTGGCGGGGCATCTATCACATTGAATCAACATACATAAAGTACTGGGGGAGCTTAACAGGTCAGGTTGCACCTGTGGGTGGAAATTAACAGGAAATCAGCGCCATCAGCCCGCCCTTGGCTCGTCTCCCTCTCTTCTTGATACTGCCATCTGCTGGAGGTACAGGAGTCATGGGTCTCAGTCTGCCAGGTTTGTGAATTGTTGCACTGCAGCCATTGGCCTCCTGAAATGGTTCCACTTGCCCCAGCACTGACCTGGCACCGCAGCTGCCTGTTCGCTTTCGGGGGCTCTACAGTGCGTGTTCCATGTGTTATTTGTTTACCTTTTATTTGTGTTATATGCCCTCTTATGCACATTGGATGTGTGATCTTTGTGGGTGTTTTTGTTTGTGCATTCTATTGTGTTTCTTTGTTTTGTGAGTGACTACAAGAAGGTGAATCTCAAGATTATATGCAGTTCTGTGCAAAAGTCTTGCATACATATACATAGCAAGGATGCCTAAATCTTTTGCACAGTATTGTAAATTATGTCTTTCCTGTTGGCTGATAACACTTAATACTACTGAGCTAATACAAAGCAAAATGCTCTTTTTTCTGTTTCCCATCCACTTTCCCATATACAGCAAAAATCTTAGGTGCCTTAGCTATATATATGTGCTGGAGACTTTTGCACAGTATTATACATAATTTGGTAATAAGTTTGAACTTGGAGCAGTTGCTGTTTGGGGCCATGATTCAGGACTCAAAGGAGTCCATAGATGCTGCCTAACCTGCTGAGTCCCTCCAGCATTTTGGACGTCTGGATCAACACAGACGCACAATGTCTCCATTCTATCATACTGGCATTTCTTTGTAGAAATCTCAAATTCCTCTATAGGCACTGATTTAAGTTGACAGCATCTTCTTTTGCTATAGTGCTTTTGATGCCAGATGTTTCTAGGTTACACTGGTAAATTTTTATTTTAGTCATGTGACATTCTTACTATTTCAAATGGACTGACAATCTACTAATGGTTGCAAAGGTTTGAGAGGAGGCCCACCTTGATTTGAGCACCTTGCTTGAAATGTAGAGCAGTGGATCAATTCTTCCTGCCCAGTGCATTCCTCATGTAGTCTAGTGGCACAGCATACTCTTAAACAAAGGTCTGAACTCTCAGATTAAACTTGGTTTAAATCAATGTGAGGAAATCCTATCTAGAACACGAATTTTGATCCAATTTAATATTTTAATTTAATCTTAGTTTTGAATTTTATATTCTTTCTGATATTTCCATATTAAATGTTATTAATAGTTTTGACATCTGGAGGGGTGATACCTTGTGGATAGCAAAGCCTTTCTCTGAGTGCATCGGACTCTTGAGGGTGATTGTGTGCTGAACCATGTGGCCTTTGGTTTGGAAACGATTTTAGGAAAAATCTTTACGTTACGTCTCCGTCTATACATGCAATGTGCAATCATAGTAATTTATAATAAATATAACAGTTACTGTAATATAAAAATACACTCAGATCAATGTGAGTTGATCAGTCTGGCCTGGTGGAAGAAGCTGTCCTGGAGGCTGTTGGTCCTGTCTTTTATAATGCGGTACCGTTTCTCAGATGGTAGCAACTGGAATAGATTGTGGTTGGGGTGACTCTGATCCCTAATGATCCTTCGGGCCCTTTTTTCACATCTGTCTTTGTAAAATGTCCTGAATCATGGGAAGTTCACAACTACAGAAATGCTTAGCTATCTGCATCACTCTCTGCAGAAGCCTGTGATTGAGGCTATGTCCACACTACACCGGATAAAACTGTAACCGAAGCTTTTTCTCTTTGTTTTTACCCTTCGTACACACTAAAACAGTGTTTTTGTCCCCTGAAACTGGAGATTTTCAGAAACACTGTCCAGGGTGTATAATTTTGAAAACGCCGCTTGGGCAGATCAGTGTGGACAGGGTAACCGGAAAAATCTGAAAACTTGTTGTGACATGCCGGAACAGATTGTGACGGCAGTGCGCCACTTCATTGTTTTCTTGAACACAACCTAACAATTTCAGAATGGACTGCAACGAGACTGAAGCCAGAAGAGTTAGAAATGTACTCAGCAAAAACTTTGACCCATAACTTACTGAATAAATAAGTATACAACTCACTTTGCCCTGTTTTCTTTCCTTGCTGGTATGAAGGTGGTTTCCCTATTTATACAAGCACTTCTCTGACAATAGGTGTGTAACAGCCTAATGTAACATTGTATGGAAATACAGGATAATACTGATGCAGACATGTTTTATACATTTAACAAAGGGCCTTATTAATGCAGCAGAGTTTGTCAGTTTTCCAATGTTCATCATCAGCTGGGTCATACTGTCGGTGAACTCCCTGTCGGTTGCCTCCGTACGCTCCAGTATTTGTGTTTTTTTTTACTTCTAAGTCCTACTGTGTGAGACCCAGCAGCTGTCCGTCTTTTAAGTTTTCCTAGTCTGTAACTGAACAAACGCACACTGTCTTTCACAGTGAGATTCGACACCAAACATGTCGCTTGTTTTCGGTAGATGAGTCCAGCGCATGTGCAGTAGGAGGAGATTCGCCAAAATCTCCGTTTCAATGTGGACAGAGATATTTTTTAAAATGCATAGTGTGGATGCCTATCGTTTTTACGCGAAGCAGGCATTTTCAAAATTATCCGGTCTAGTGTGGACGTAGCCTAAGGGAGGTACAGTTCCCATCCCAGTCAAATGCTGTCAATTGTGCCCCTATAGAACGTTCTTAGGATTTATGGGGGCCCATACCAAACTTTCTCAGCCATCTGAGGTGAAGTAAGCGCTGTTTTGCCTTTTTCACCACACAGCTGGTGTGTACAGGCCACATGAGATCCTCAGTGATGTGGATGTCGAGGAACTTAAAGCTATTTACCCTCTCAACCCTGGATTAATTGGTGTCAATAGGGGTTAGTCCATCTCCATTCCTCCCATAATCCACAACCAGCCTCTTTGTTTTTGTGACATTGAGGGGGAGCCGTGGGTGGCGACACAGTCATGGGTATACAGGGAGTAAGGAGGGGACTCAGTACACAGCCCTGAGGCGCTCCTGTGTTGAGAGTCAGAGGGGTGGAGCTGAGGGAGCCCACTCTTATCACCTGCCGGCGTTCTGACAGGAAGTCCAGGAAGATAGGAAAACCTGCCTCAATATTTCTTTGAAATTTTAGTGTTTTTTTGACAGCATACGTCTAATCCTCAACATTGCATTGTGCTACAGTTTGCATGCATTAGCAGAACAATCAATGAAGGAGAGGCTCTGAATTGACAGACAGACATATTTTATTGATCCCAAGGGAAATTGGGTTTCGTTACAGTTGCACTACCAAGAATAGTGAAGAAATATAGCAATATAAAACCATAAATAATTAAATAATAATAAGTTAATCATGCCCAGTGGAAAAATAAGTCCAGGACCAGCCTATTGGCTCAGGGTGTCTGACACTCCGAGGGAGGAGTTGTAAAGTTTGATGGCCACAGGTAGGAATGACTTCCTATGACGCTCAGAGTTACATCTCGGTGGAATGAGTCTCTGGCTGAATGTACTCCTGTGCCTAACCAGTACATTATGGAGTGGATGGGAGTCATTGTCCAAGATGGCATGCAACTTGGACAGCATCCTCTTTTCAGACACCACTGTCAGAGAGTCCAGTTCCACCCCTACAACATCACTGGCCTTACAAATGAGTTTGTTGATTCTGTTGGTGTCTGCTACCCTCAGCCTGCTGCCCCAGCACACAGCAGCAAACATGATAGCACTGGCCACCACAGACTCGTAAAACATCCTCAGCATCGTCCAGAAGATGTTAAAAGACCTCAGTCTCCTCAGGAAATAGAGACGGCTCTGACCCTTCTTGTAGACAGCCTCAGTGTTCTTTGACCAGTCCAGTTTATTGTCCATTCGTATTTCCAGGTATTTGTAATTTTTGACTTGGGCATATTGCTTGCATTGGAAGGGGGAAAGCCAGTCGTTTCATGTATAGATGAGGCAAGATTTAATTCATTCATGCACAGTTAAGAAATCTTCTCAAACTACTTGGTTCTGGTGTTGTACTTCACTGTTAACTCTTTGCGACATGGTCCTGTGTCATGCAATTTTCTCTTTTTCTCAGCATGAAGGTGATTACTTGTCACCTGCCAGCACTTCTCCCAATATGTTCATGTGTTGCCCAGGCTTTGAGTATTGATAGCTTACTTCATTCACTTGGGGTAATATTGGACACTAACTGTGTGTGTGTGTGTGTATATATATGTGTGTGTGTGTGTGTGTGTGTGTGTGTGTGTGTGTGTGTGTGTGTGTGTGTGTGTGTGTGTGTGTCCATATAGTAGAAAATGTCTTCTGCTTTTTGTATGTGAACCGTCCTCCTGTTCTAATATTGAAGACTGAATTTCTTTTGATTTTTTTAAAAATCCAGTTCGTTCTCTAATTATATTGAAATCTGGGTTCTTCTGTTAAATGAGCAGTTCTGTTCTTGAAAAATACTCCTTCCCTTCACAGGCCTAGCATGTCAGGGCTGCACCTGATAAGGCAAGGACGGGACAGGAAGAAGCTTGAGCTGCAGAGAGACTTCACGGTTGCTTCCCCAGCTGAGTTCGTAACTCGGTTTGGTGGCAATAAAGTTATTGAAAAGGTAAGCAAGTAGCTCCCAAGAAGTTTTCTCAGCCTTCAATCTTTAGTCAGGCATGTGAGCTGAAACTTTCAGGAATTTGCTCTACAAGCCACGATTTTGCTTTGAACTTTACGTCACAACCCATTGACCATGGAAGTGGAAGCATTGTCCATGTTTTGCACAAAAGATGCATCAGAACTGAATATTTTGGGGTTTGGTCAAATATACTGATAGATTGCTGTCTGGGGTGTAAAAGTTTGCTTTCCCCCATCAGATTTCTCTTGTGTAATATGTATACTTTGCAGAGTGAAATGATAAGATACAGATTAGAATTGTTCAAACAGGCCACGTTCCTCCAGATAATCCTCTGGTTTCTATTTGGATTTGGAATCTAAAGGTACTTATTTAGATCCCTTGCTGTCTCAGTAACTTGCAAAGACTTTGTCCAACAGGTGCTGATTGCCAACAATGGGATTGCTGCGGTGAAATGCATGAGATCCATACGGCGCTGGTCTTACGAAATGTTCAGGAATGAACGTGCAATACGATTTGTAGTCATGGTCACCCCAGAAGACTTGAAAGCTAATGCAGGTTAGTTTATCTATGGTAGTGACCCACACGTGGAGACTTTCTTGAAATAAAAGCATTCTCGGCTACACGAGGTATGGAGAGAATGCAAGATGTTAGCAGCTGAAGACAGAGGGTATATAGATGGTTAGAAATGCAATAACATTGAGATCTGAGGATTGTAGGAGAGGTGGATAAGCAAAGGACTGTGGGAATGGCTGAGAGGATCCTTGGGGTCTCCCTACCATCCATCCAGCATCCTCTTTGACTTTCTAGTATCAGGCAGGAGACTCTGATGCATAAAAACAAGAACGGTTAGGCTGGGAAGCAGCTTCTTCCCCCCCCCCCCCAGGCTATTGGGCATCTGAACTCCCTGCCGCATCACATTCAAAGCATCACTGGCTCTGTATGTTATAATATTTAACTTATGCACTTTACTTGTTTATGTGCAATTCATCTGTTGGTTTTATCCTTACTTTCATAAGTTATCATGCGTTACAATTGTGTTATGTGTGCTATTGTGCTTTACACCATGATTCAGAGAAACATTGTCTCGTTTGACTGTATACATGTGTATAGTTAAATGACAATAAACTTGACTTGATATGAACATAGGTGGATTGGAGCACAAGAATAGGGATTTTAAGATTTAAGTGTTGCCAGATTGGGAGCCACTGAAGGTCAGCAAACTCAGTGGGTAATAGAACTTGATGTGAATTTGGGTTCAGCAGCAGGATTTCAGATGAGGTCAAGATTGTAGGCAGTGCAGTAAGACCGTAAAGAATAATTTAAGTTTGGAGTCATTACTTTCAGAGAGTGCAGTTCAGTGGTAGGACACAGAGGTCTGAGCACAAGGTACATTTGCTGGCCTGCCTCCAAGTTTCAAAGGTACATTTAATGTCAGAGAAATGTACACGACACACATCCTGGAATTCGTTTTCTGTACCTTTGGGTGGAAGGGCCTGCAGTCTCAGAACTGGAGTGCAGCAAAATGATTGGATATAAATGCTGAACAGCTTCAACGATTTTCAGTTTGATTGTTAGGATAAGCTTAAAAAGTGACTTTGAGTAGCTTACTAGGTAAATCTGCTGAGCCACAGAGATAAATGACGTCTCTGATTTAACTCCTGGTCTTGACCATTTCCGCCCAAGCTGCAAGTGGAATGGTTACTTCAGGGTCAGTAGCAAGAGTTATGTACTTACTGCCCATTACACCACTGGCATTTCGGGTGGCATTGAAGGTTCTCCTCTGGTGGTGGTCAGGGCTTCCTTCACCATACCAGTACCTCCCATTCCGTTATCAGTACTGGCAGCCATACACGTCCCGGGTGGAGTCTCAGGAATACCACTGCAAACAGATTTAGAAGGATTCTTCAGTTTTGTTTTGCCAGTCTGGTGGACCGCTCTAGGTCTGGCCTCTACCTTTTGACTTGTTAGGCATAGGTGACCCTACTGTGAGCTGAAGCATAAAGACCAGACTCCAGCCAACATAGTTCTCCAGGTCAACGAGACACGCAAGCTTTCAAACCCTACAACAAGGTTGTGGTCCTCGTGCAAATCTCCCATTGTACTGTTTACTTTATTTCACTGGTGGGAGGGTTGAGGACGAGATGGCACAACCCCAGAATAGAAGGATGGTCCTTTTAATTAATACAAAAGGAGATGGAGGAATTTCTTTAGCCAGAGGGTTGTGAATCTGTGAGAATTCATTGCTACAGACGGTGTGGTAGCCAAGTCATTGGGTGCATTTAAAGTGGAGGTTTATAGGTTCTTGATTAGTAAGGGCATCAAGGGTTACGGGGAGAAGGTTGGAGAATGGAGTTGAGATGGAAATAAATCACCCATGATAGAATGGTGGAGCAGACTCGATGGGCCAAATGGTGTAATTCTGCTCCGATGTGTTATGGTCTTAAACCAGACAGCAAAATTACCCAAGGCTGGATCTCTGCTCTTGCTTGCTATCTAGTGTACCAGCAAGTTGATTCATGACAAAATCTGTGCGACTCCTGCAGAGGTGGTTCAGGAAATTCACGAGGTTAACAAAGAAAGGATCAGGCTAAACTTACTGGAATTTAGAAGAATGAAAGGTAATTTTATTGGAACACACTGCATAAAAAGTTCTAGTTAGAGAATAATAGAGCCTTTTTTTTTCTAACTTCGCATAATTCTGATGGACATGAAGCATTAACTCTGTTTCTCTCTTAAAGGTGCTCTCTGAACTACTATTTCCAGAATTTCTGTTTTTTTTTAATTTACTGTAAGATTCTGAGGATAGGCCCCTTGAGGATGTACCAACTTGCTGATACACAAGATAGTAAGCAGCAGTCGAGTCCCATCCCTGGGTAATTTTGTTGAGGGAGCAGAATTAGGCCATTTGGCCCATCGAATCTGCTCCATCATTCCATCATGACTAATTTATTTTACATCGCAATCCTATACTCTGATCTTTTTCCAGTAACCTTTGATGCCCTTGTTAATCAAGCACCTATCAACCTCATGCCCATTTAACACTATAATGGGGAATAAATTTAGCTATGGGAAATGAAGTTGGCCACCCAAGAGAGCTGGGAAGCATGTTGTCTTTTAATGTTTCATAAAGAATAAGGGAATAGTGTAAATGGAACTGTGTGTTAGTAAGAGTCAGAGAAAAAAGAGGAAATTTGTGATTGTGTAGACAAAGATTATCAGTCAGTTGTCTGGAAGTTACCAGGTTGACAGCCTGTTGAACATTATAAAAGCCCTCACATTGTGTAACCTTTGGATAATTTCATTGCTTACTTCTCATAAGTTGTTTGCATTGCTCCTTAGTCTTTGAAACAATGAAGCACAATGATCTTTTAAGTTACTATTGCACAACAGTGTATTCACTCAGTGACTGCTTATCTCTGGTCTTGTGGTATTCCTTTAAGGTTACAGCCAAAGACAAGTTGTGTTGAAATGATTTACTTTGCTTGCAGAATATATCAAAATGGCAGACCACTATGTTCCTGTACCCGGAGGACCAAACAATAATAACTATGCAAATGTTGAGCTGATATTGGACATTGCAAAACGCATCCCTGTCCAGGTACTGTCAGAAATGAAGCCGGAAAATTGTCTTTGTTTACATTTCTTTTTGTCTCAGATAGCTCGGGTATTTTTTCTAATATTATACTGATATATGCATATTACAATATGTCCTGCTGTTTCTACGATAGCTTTAACTCATTGTTCTATAATCATTGTGAATTCTTGTACATTATCAGTAGTTGAGATGTTTCTATTATTTGTTTCCCTGCCAATTATCTCTTTATGTTGCTCCTCTGTTCTCTCATTTCCTTTTTAGCTGGGATGGGAACACAGTCATACTTAACCAGGCTAAAACGATCAGTTTTTTTCAGCATAGCCGTGTCTTGAATAAACTGTTCTCGGCCTTCTAGCCGGGTCCGAGTACTTCTTATAAGCGCAGTTTCAATGACAAACTCTGCCATCGTCATCAAGGAATGATGAAAATCATGGAGTTTGTTATTGAAACGTCAGTTATAATTGATACCTGTACCTGGCTAGAAGCCTGAGAAGAGTTTATTCATCATACACTCGGCCCTCCTTATCCGCGGATTCCGAATGCATGAATTCAACCAACCGTGGATCGCGAAAACCCGGAAGTGCTCTTCCAGCACTTGTTGTTCGAGCCTGTACAGACTTTTTTTCTTGTCATTATTCCCTAAACAATGCAGTATAGCAACCATTTTACATAGCATTTATGTTGTATTAGGTATTATAAGTAATCTAGAGATGATTTAAAGTATATGGGAGGATGTGCGTGGGTTATCATGCATTGGGATCAAAAATAATCAGAAGTTCTCTTACTAAGTAAGTCGGAACAGGTACATCAGATATTATTTAGCATCAGTTAGTCAAATGTTTGTCTTAGTGTATATAGTATATATTTTACCTTTTTATGCATATAAAACACTTAAGAACTTATTTTTCAGCGACGGGCTCGGGAACGGAATTTTCCGAGTTCGATCCAGTGACAGACCGCTTCTGAGTGCGCTCTCCACCGTGCCGATGTGGAGGATTCAAAACCCAATAATTAAACCACTGTGTTGCTTAGTAATAGTTGTAGCTTTCATCGGGGCAGAGCCTTTCTCAATTATCCTTTTAAATTGTTCCAATCATTGACTGACTGTAGCCTAACGCTTTTCCAATGACCGATGGTATTTCACCTCTTTCCTATCGCTTTATAATTTCCACTTTATTTCCAATCGTGATCATTATGATTAATTTCATGAACAGAAACACTGTGCATTCAGAGCTCTGGCACCGGGTCCTAATGTCCACTGTACCAAGACAGGTTAAATAAGGTCTGGGGTTCCGCTGAGTCCTAAGGTCCAGTGCATTGAGACAGGTTGAATAAGGGACTTGAGCATCCGCAAATTTTGGTATCCGCCAGGGATCCTGGAACCAATCCCCCGCGGATAAGGAGGGCCAACTGTAATTCCATTCCTACCATAAAGTATGGTGGAGGTAGCATTGTGCTATGGGATGCTTTTCAGAACAGGGTCTGGAAATCTGGTCAGGATTGATGAGAAAGTAATTGCCCAATACAGAGAGATCCTGGATAAAAATTTTACTAGCCTCTGCCAGGAAGCTTAAACTAGGGAAGAAGTTTGTCTTTCAGCAGGGCAATGACCCAAAGCACACTGTCAGAGCAACTGTGGAGTGGCTTCAAATGAAGCAAACTGATGTCCTTGAGCAGTCCAGTCTTGCTCTATCATGTTGTGCAAAGCTAATAGAGACTGATGCAAGAAGGATATTGGCTGCAATGTCTGTGAGAGGTGGTTCAACTAAGTACTGAGCAAAGCGGGATGAATACTTTTGAATTGCTTTTGTTCCGCTGGGTCCTAAGGTCCAGTGCATTGAGACAGATTATATAAGGGACTTGAGCATCCGCAAATTTTGGCATCCGCGAGGGGTCCCGGAACCAATCTCCCGCGGATAAGGAGGGCTGACTATATACGCCAGGAAAGCACTAGGTCCTTTTTCATAGCCATGTCTCCTCTGAGATTTTTGGATGATTGCATTTGTGGCCCTGCTGAATTGTCAAGCGTACCATTAAAATCAGTCACGTCCAGTAGCTATTCAGAGTAGCATTGCACATCTCAATAAATATTTGGGAGGTCAATTATGAGGGCCTACAGTTACCAGTTATTTTCTTTCCTCCTTTGTAAAGCAATATGTACAAAGAAACTGTATTATCTCTTCTGTTTACAGGCAGTGTGGGCAGGCTGGGGCCATGCCTCTGAGAACCCCAAATTGCCAGAACTACTGCACAAACATGACATTGCATTCATGGGTAAGAAATGGTCATTTTTAACTGCTTTGGTCCCTGCTTGATTTATCCCTGCTTTTGAAGGCAAGAAATTGGACTTGGACAGCTGCTTTTGTGACTCTGAGATGATGCGAGGGATGTTACACCTAAAAGACAGTTGTGTGTAAATGTGACTGATCCTGAAATTGTACGTTAGATACATGACATGTTAACGTATGAAAGTGGTCAGGGTAAGAAAATTTTTTTGTTTCTGAAAGAGTGCTGATAGTCTTTTATTACCATTTGGGTAGATTCAAGAGCTTAATGTTTTCACAGAAGGTGGCAGCTGTAGCATTGAAGTTCATTGTTTGCATTAAAGTGTCAACTGGGATTGTCTGTGCAGGTCAAAGAGAGGGGCTTGGACATGCAAATCTTTGCAAAACAGACAAAATTGCTGTCTACTAAGCCAAGCTGACACGTCACTTATTTGAATGGCAGAAGTTTCAGATAACCTTTTGTTATTGTGGTTCAGTTACACTTCAAGTGATTGTAGAGGCAATTCTTAATGTTAAAGTAGGTTACAGAGCCTATGTTTAATTACTTTCTTTCTTCCTTATGTGTTAGCGAATGGTCAAAAAATACTATTTGTGTTTTTCACTATAAGTATATTGCTAATACAAAGTTTAAAGTAAATTTATTAGCAAAGTTACATATGTCACCATATACAACCCAGAGATTGATTTTCTTGTGGGCATACACACTAAATCCAAGAAACACTGCATGCACCCCACAGGGCGACCAAACAACCAATTTGCCAAGGATAACAAGCTCTGCAAATACAAAATAAATAATAAATATAATACATAAATAAATAAATAAGCAATAAATGGAAAACGTGGGATGAAGCATCCTTGAAAGTGAGTCCGTAGGTTGTGTGAACAGTTCAATGATTGGGCAGTTGAAGTAAACCCTCTGGTTCAAGAGCCTGTTGTTTCCTAAACTTGATGGTGTGGGTCATGTGTGGGTGAAAGATAGCTGTGAGCTTAATGTCCAAGGATACACATTGTATTGAAATGGTAGGCAAGAAGGCAGAGGGGGCAGTGATGCCCTGTCAGTAAAAAATGAAATCAAATCATTAGAAAGAGGTGACATAGAATTAGAAGGTGTTAAGTCATTGTGATGAGGCCAGAGTGTATATTGGCCCTTTGGAAAAAGAAGCTGGAGAGGTAGTAATGGGTGACAACAATGGCAGATTAACTGAATAAGTATTTGCATTAGTCTTCATTGTGGCAGACATTTGCAGTGTGCTGGAAGTTCCAGATATCAAGGGGCATGCATGAAGTGTGTGAAGTTACCATAACTAGAGAGAAGGTTCTTGGGAAACTGAAGGTAGATAAACTACCTGGACCAGATGGTGTATATCCCAGAGTTCTGAAAGAGGCAGCTGAAGAGAAATTGGAGGCATTAGTAATGATCTTTCAAAAATCACTAGATTCTGGAATGGTTCCAGAAGACTGGTAAATTGCAAATGTCTCTCCACTCTTCAAGAAAGGAGAGAAGCAGAAGAAAGGAAACTATAGGCTAGTTGGTCTGACTTCAGTGGTTGGGAAGATTTTGGAGTCGATTATTAAGGATGAGGTCTCTGGGTACTTGGAGGCACATGATAAAATAGGCGTAGTCAGCATGGTTTCCTCAAGGGAAAATCTTGTCTGACAAATCTGTTGGAATTCTTTGAAGAAATAACAAGCAGGATAGATAAAGGAGAATCAGTTAGTGTTGTGTGTTAGATTTTCAGATGGACTTTGAGAAGGTGTCACACATGAGGCTACTTAACAAAGCTCATGGTATTACAGGAAGGATTCTAAAAGATAAAGCAATGGCTGATTGCTAGGAGGCAAAGAGTGGGAATAAAGGGAGCCTTTTCTGGCTGGCTGCCAGTGATTAATTGTGTTCCACAGGGTTCTGTGTTGGGACTGATTTTTTTTACACTACATATCAATGATTTGGATAATGGAATTGACGGTTTTGTTGCAAAGTTTGCAGACAATATGAAGATAGGTGGAGGCCAGTAGTTTTGAGGAAATAGAGAGGCTCCAGAAGGGCTTGGATAATGAGAGGGCAAAGAAATGGCAGATGGAATACAGTGTCGTGATCTGTATGGTCATACACTTCAGTAAAAGAAATGAAAGGGTTGACTATTTACTAAATGGAGAGAAAATGCAAAAAAGCGAGTTGCAAAGGGACTGGGGTCCTTGTGCAGGATCCCTAAAGGTTAATTTTGCAGGTTGAATCTGTGGTGAGGAAGGCAAATGCCATGTTAGTGTTCATTTTGCGGGAACTAGAACATAAAAGCAAGAAATGTAATGTTAAAAATTTATAAAGCACGGTGAGCAGTTTTGGGCCCCTAATCTTAGAAGGGATGTGCTGAAACCGGAGGGGGTTCAAAGGAGGTTCACAAACGTGATTCCAGAATTGAATACCTTGCCATATGAAGAGCATTTGTTGGCTCTGGACTTGTATTCACTGGAGTTTGGAAGAATGAAGGGTGACCTCATTGAAACCTATCAAAAGGCCACAGTGGAGATGTGGAATGGATGTTTCCTATGGAGAGCCAAAGACCAGAGGACACAACCTCAGAATAGAGGGGCATCCTTTTAGAATGGAGATGAGGAATTTCTTTAGTTGGAGAGTGGTAAATCTGTGGAATTCTTTATCACAGGCAGCTGTAGAAGCCAGGTCTTTATGTATATTTAAGGCGGCGATGGATAGATACTTGCTTGGTCAGGGCATGAAGGGATGTGGAGAGAAGGCAGGATATTGGGTCTGAGAGGAAAATTAGATCAGCCATGAAGAAATGGTGGAGCAGACTCAGTGGGCCAAATGGCCTAATTCTGCTCCTATATCTTATGGTCTTGTGGTCCTGAGGCTGCTGTACCACCTTCCTGATGACATCAGTGAGAAGAGAGCATGGCCTCTTCCCTATGTTTTCCTTGCTAATTATGTGAAGTAGTTCAGAGCAGTCTGTTACTCCTTGCATTACACTTGGCTCAAATTCGAATCCGTACAAATGGAATATGTCTTCAAGTTAATATGTGTCCTTTTGTTCTGAACTTGTCAGAAGCCCGCTTAGTAGGTGGACTGTCTCTTAACTCAGTGTGATGAATGGACTCTTTGCTGAGATTATTAAATTATTTTTGGCAATGTAAACTAGGTTGAACTTTGCTCAAAACACTTTCCCTTTTCTTCAGGTCCTCCAAGTGTTGCCATGTGGGCCCTGGGTGATAAAATTGCTTCTTCTATTGTAGCACAGACTGCAGGCATCCCCACTCTACCCTGGAGTGGCACCGGTAAGGCATAGATCTTAATAAGTAAAAGATACTTGGATAATTGATCAAGGAATATTCTTGCTAAGACTGAAGATCTGAAGAGTAATAATTGTCCTGTCTCTCATTTCCTGCCATTGAAATCAGGAGATAATAGAGTCAGAGACAGACCTTTTGGCCTATCTAGTCCTTACTGAACTATTATGCCAAATTCTATCTGCCCCTGGACCATAGCCCTCCCATACCCTCTCATCCAAGTACCGTAGATTCCGGACTACAGAGCTGATTAAAAGCTGCACTCTCTAATTTTAGAAAGAAAATCAATTTTGTACTTGTACAGGCCGCACCGGATTTTAAGCTGCAGGTGTCCCACGTTGTAATATGAGATATTTACACAGAAAGATATTACACGTGAGGATTTTTTAACTTTTAATTAAATCCGTATGGTAACATAAACAAATATATATTGCAAATGCTTTTTTTCGAATAGTGCCGGTAACACAGCTACTTTTAAATATACATACGTATCGGTAACACACAAATTACGTTGCGTATACTTTTTTACTGAACAGTGCACGAACAACATTCCAATATCTCCTAACGACTGGTAAAAATATATATATATACTGCAGCCTACCAGGAAAAGTTATTGATCGCCTTCTTCATCTTCCTCCTGCGCACTAAAACCATCAAAGTCCTCTTCTTCAGTGTCCGAATTGAATAAAACCTCAGGATCTCGTCACTCACTTCAGTCTCTTCATTGCCGCTCTCACTTGAGCGCACGCGGTCCTCTTCATCACGCAGCAGTCCAGCCTTTCGAAACCCGTTGGTGATGCTGGATGTTGTGACACTGCTCCACGCATTTAGGATCCACTGGCAGACTTGAGTTAAAGATGCTCTTCGCATGCGTCCTGTTTTGGTAAAGGGATTTCTCGCCGCTCGTCATCCAAGCCTCCCACTCAACGCGCAGCGCCACTTTAAATGCCGGTTCACGCTGATGTCCAGTGGCTGCAAATACTTTGTGGTGCCCCCAGGAATCACAGCTGGAATTGAGTTTGTACTCTTGATGGCAGCTTTCACTGAACTTTCATTGTCAGCTGCTTAAAGAATCACCATCGGTGGAAGCTTTAGTCCGGATGCTGTGCAGCTCAGAACACAAGTAAAATGCGTTCTCTCACGGCCACTTGTTTTCAGTGTGATGGACGAGTCACCTTTTTTATTAACAGTCTGAGTGAGAGACAGGTCAATCGTCAAAGGTACTTCATCCATATTTATGATATCATCTGGCCTGATGGAATTCTCCGCTATCTTTGTTTGAGTGAATGTGCGGAAATTAGCAAACTTTTCCTCGTGGTCGGGAGGGAGCTGCTGACACAGAGTCGTGCGTACCCTGACGGACAGGCCTTTTCGTCTCATAAATCTAAAACACCACGATGACCCACCTCTAAAATATTCGATTTTCATTTTGGTGGCGATTGCTTTAGCCTTCAGTCTGATCTGCACGGTGGAAACACCGCGGCCGCCTGCTCTCTGTGTGTTAACCCAGTCTTCAAGAAAGTTTTCAAGTTCGGGCCATCTGCTATGGTTACCTCTGAAAGCTTTTGTCGTCTTTTTGCATTGACTCAGTTCTTCACGCTGGCGTCTCCACCGTCTCAACATCGATTCATTTATGCCAAGATTATGTGCAGCAGCTCGATTTCCTTCTTCAACCACCAGATTGATCGCCTTTAACTTAAAAGCTGCATCATATGCTTTTCTTCGAGTGTTTTCCATGTTGATGAGGGTGAGTACAAATGACTGATTTACAATAATTTAATTGTGAAAGTGCGCTTGAATTATCGTACAATTTCATTGGACCTCTGTGAACTACTCATCAATTTTATTGGTCTACGAGGCAAAATGTTTTTGGCGGCATGATAAAAAAACATGCATTAGCCGCACCGTATTATAGGCCGCAGTGTTGCCGCAGTGTTCAAAGTGTGGGAAAAAAGTAGCGGCTTATAGTCCGGAATTTACGGTACTTATCTTAAATGTTAAAATCAACCCCCCATTCACAATTCCGCTGGCAGCTCGTTTCACACCATAATGGGGCTAAATTTCCTGATTTTTGAATTACTTTGTTTAAGAAGAGTTTGCAGAGCAAGTAGGCCTTGCCTGAGTTTCTCTTATTCCTCATTTGGCTAGTGTATGTAAGCTGGCTTCAGCCTGATTATGATGATTTCTACAATCGAGTGGTCGGCTGATGGATGCTCATTCTGTAAAGCGCATGAGGTTTTGTTCTCACGCAGAAGGCTTTTGCAAAACATAGTGCATTTATGTCAGCTGGAAATAAAATGTTGGGAGGATTACTGGATTTGAGGGAATCCTTTTTTTAAAATGCCCTGGTGGATGCGGAATAAGGAGTTTTGTGGCATTAGTGTGCCAGAGTAGTGCAGACTGAGTGGTAGAAGAGTTATTTTTGTGAAGTATTGTTCCCTTGTGAAGGGATGTTATTCAATCATTTAAGAAAACAATTCAATAAAACACTGTTTTATTTTTCCAATGAATAGAGCTTGTCACAATAGCACTGGTAATTAAAAATTGAACCTAAATCAAAACAATCGGAGTTTTTGTCCCAATGTCTTGTCTAATGGCATGACACAGTATACACTTTTATAGTGGTATCACTCTGATCCATGCATGTTTTAAAAATTAAATTGGTGCTAAACATGTAAACGTGTTATTGAATAGATCTCAAATCCTATAAAGCGATGATGGTTTCGTATCAGTTGATGTGCAAAACGTGAAACGGGTTGGTGTTGCTCCTTATATTAGGAAGTGCCGAGGAGGTGAGGCAAGTGATTTTCCAAGGTACTGGCGCCTCCTGTGTGTTGGCTGTAGGGAGTAGAATGATGCTGTTACTTTATGCAAGGGAGTAGTGTGAAAGGTAAAGAGATGTAAAGGCGATGAAGAAACTTTGAAGCATGGAGCATATCTTAAAATGAAATATATGTAGAATATTGAAGAAAAGGAAACTGAACTCTTATGGATAGAATCCTTTGCTTATACCACAAATCATTTCCAAGTTTTGATTAGTTAGTTACCTCTTTGTGTATCCTCCTCTCACCTATCTTTAGTGTGCTTTTGTTGTCCTATCCGCGTCTTGTGGTGCACCAGGTGGCAACCATGCTGTTTCTTTAGCATTTGTCTTTTTTTTAATGAGGCTGGGTTGCTAGCTCAATGTTCCACCCAGCATGGATGGAAGGAGTTGGCTGGATTTGAACCCAGTACCACTCGCTTCAAAGTCTGATGCAGATGCCACTATGCAGCATTTAGTTTGCTTAGGCTTTTAGAAATGTATTTCCTATGTGGTGGGTTGAAACAACAGCGTGCTTTATCTGAAGCAGCTCCTGGCCGTCTACTGAAAGCTGTGTGATGTCACCTGGTGAAAAATAATTCATCTCCATAGTTGTCACCCATGGCCAGTTCCCATTAACTAGGTATGGTTCAAAAGTAACACACACAAAATGCAGGATGAACTCGTGCAGGTGAGGCTGAATCTATGGAGGGGAATAAACAGTTGACATTTCAGGCCAAGTGCTTTCATCGGGACTGATGAAGGGTCACAGCACAAAACATTGACGGGTTATCCCCCTCCATCACAAACCTTTGGAAGTGTTCTCAACCATACAAGCTGAAGATAGTCAATGCTTATTATTGGAAGTTTGTGCAACTGTTCCCTAATTAAACTCTTTCCAGCAACCGTATTTCTTAAGTGCACACCTGCAGCATACAATTTATTGACATTTGTAAGTAGCATTTTGTTGCTTCCCTTTTGTTTTTTAAGGACTGATGATTGAGTGGACAGAAACCAACCCTCCAAAACTGATTGTGAATGTTCCTCCTGAGCTGTATGAGAAGGGCTGCATTGCAGACGTGGAAAGTGGTATGAAGGTGAGGGGTGAATATTTATGCATCGCCTGTGCAATCTGAGGCACCATAACAATAACAGAGGCACCTACACCTGTGAAGAATAATAACTGTACTTTCTGTATGTCCCCTCAGTGTTTGCCTTTGGTATAATATTGTCTAAGATATTAGAAGCCAAAGAAGACGGCTTGTTTGTGTGTATTTAGGCATTAAAAGTAGCAATTTTAAATAAATGACTATTAATTTTGCTTTTTGAAATGTCGGCTGGGTTACAGGAGATCAGCATAACCGTTTTAATTTCTAAATGCGACCTCTGGTAAGAATTGGGTGGCGCAGCAGTGTTAGCTCAATGCTTTACAGTATCAGTGTCCCTGGTTGAATGCCTGCTGCTGTCTGTAAGGAGTTTGTACATTCTCCTGTGACAGTGTAGGTTTCCTCCCATAGTCCATAGACGAACCGGTTGGTAGGTTAATTGGTCATTATAGATTGTCCCATGTTTAGGGGAGAATGAAATCGGGGGTTGATAGGCAGTGTGGCTTGAAGAGCTTATTCTATGCTGTAACTCAAATAAATAAATGGTATTTGTATGGATAACGATGGATTTCTACTACCAGAATTTAAGTGTTTGCAAATGCGATCTTGTATCCAAATTGTTTACTGATTGCATTTCAACATGCATCAAATTTTGGCACCAGCAGTGATTGAATGGCCAGCGTTGAATTTTTTTTAATAGTTCTCTAGACAAGGCACACCTTTCAGTACTTGGAAATGCATTAATTCCTGTGGAAAACATTTGCTGTTGAGCCAATGTCACTTGGCTCTTCAGTGATGATGAAGTCTGTGGTGGTATATTTTTGAACCTCCTTGGTTAGTGATTTTCTGTAGGTTTTCTGGTAACTCTGCCTGTGAAAAGATCTGTTCACAATGAGCAGATCTTGAATTAATATAACTTTGTGAGATCCTGGGCTTTAAACTTAATCCTGAAATGTACCTATGCAATTTCATTAACTGAGATGGACTCAAAAGGCTCTTTTGTATCGTGACTCAGACAACAAGTACTTAAGACTTTCTGCAGCCATGTTACATTCCTTCTTTGCAGTTCTGATAACGATTATTTAATTCACTGAGTTTAGATCTGTATGGCAGTGGTGGCCTTTGTTATGTTTTATACCATTTTAATTCTAATCCATATATTACATATGTTAGGCTGCGGAAGATATTGGCTATCCAGTGATGATCAAGGCCTCTGAAGGAGGAGGTGGAAAAGGGATAAGAAAGGTGAACAATGCTGAGGATTTTCCAAACCTTTTCAGACAGGTGAGTGATTTGGGTATTGTCTGAGAAGAAAATGGAAAAATAAGTTTGTTTGTGTGAAATAAATCTACACTGAATGTGACAATTTTAATTTGAATTATCTAGTGAGCGCCATTAATGTGTTAATGCTGCACCAGGTAATGGGATAGATTTACGTTTACCAGTGCACTTCTTGCACTCTCTTGTCAGGCATAGTGATTAATGTGGTAAAGCAATGCAATTTGCTTTCATTTGTTTCCAAGTTACTAAGCCTTCACTTTATCTGTTCCAAGATAGTACACTCTAGATTCTAGCATGTTTTTCAAAGCATTGCCAGGAGGGATTAAAACTTTTTACCTCAGGTTGTGTCTGCTTTCTGCATGACACATACAAGGGTGGCCTAAGTGTGCTGTAGCTATCAAGGCTGTTTGCATCTTTGAATTGGTCAGTTCAGCTGCCACCTGTTTTTGTGTGGAGACTTTAGATTTTGGAAGACACTTGTGCTTTTACAGTATGCTTAGCTTTTCTCTGAAGGCTTTATGCCTATTATGGGAATAAAAATCAACTGGCGTGTTGAGGTGTTGAAATAGTGTTTCAATTAATAACTTTAGTGAACTTGAAGCAATTACATTGTAAAACTGATGAGCCAAGTTGAAAGTAGAAACATCATGGGGTAGTTTATTGAAAAATGAGCAATGAAATCTGCAGAGTCTAATTTTCTAATAAGAGTAAGATGTGCATGTTTGTATATTAGTAAGTTTGGTATAAATTACACATCTCTCTTTCCTTTCCTCCCCCCCCCCCCCCCCACTTCATTTCTGGACTGTGATCCTTCCAAAATACTTAGTTCAGACTTGTATAGGTTTTAACAGGTTAACAAGAAATTAGAAAAAGACCTGAAGTTTTTTTTCATCTACTTACCTACTTTATTTTTGTTTCTGAAATGCAGTATTCATTACATCATTACAGTCAGGTTTGTTTGGCATCCTTATGGATCAGCCATAAAGATGTTTTGAACACAGGCCTATTTATGACATTCAACATAATTTCCTGGGAGATTTTACTACAAGATCTTTTGAGCTGCTGCTTTTCAGCTGGGCAATAAGAATTTCCAGACCTTCATAAAGTTGTATCTATCAAGAAGACTTGTTTAGTTAATCTTTCTACAGAAGATTTCAATTAACACGCCACCCTTTCCTTCCTCTACCACACTTATCTCCCTGATTGTGGGTAAGAACTTAATAGGACATCTGAGCAATCTGCTCATCGATTACCATGCACAGATAAAAAGGAGAGGCTTAATTTCATAATTCATAGAAGCAGAATTTGACCAGTTGGCCATAGTCTGTTCCACCATTTGATCACGTCTGATTTATTATTCCCTCTCACCCCCATTCTCCTGCCTTCTCTCCATAAGTGTTGACAATGTAGGATCAGCGAGCATAATCTCAGAATAAAAGGGCAACAGAGATGGGACGGAATTTCTTTAGCCAGAGAGTGCTAAATCTGTGGAATTCATTGATACAGGTGGCCATAGAGACCAGGTAATTGGGAATATTTAAAGTGGAGGTAGGCAGGCTGTTTGACTAATTTACTAAATTTCTTTCAAGATGTGGAATAAGTAAAGGAGAAACACGTATGTAGTGTATTTTGATTTTAAGGCTTTTGATAAAGTCCACACTGGAAATTGATTAACAAGGTCAGAGCACACATTTGAGGTTGATGTACTGACTTTATAGTAGCTATTGGACAAAAACGAACAGTGAGAATAAATTGATCTTTGGTTAGTGGGCAGTGGGATCGTGTCCTTGTATGCAAGTCAGTGAAAGCCAGGTGGAGCAAAAAATTTGGAAAGCTGTTAGGTTTTATTATGGAAGAATCTGAATGCAGGAGTAATGATTGTAAATGTATAATACCTTGGTGATGCTAGATGGAGTATCATATATCAGTCAGAATCAGATTCAAGTTTATTATCATGGACGTGTTATGATTTTTTTTTGTTTTGTGGAAGCAGTACAGTGGAATACATAAAAAATTACAAGTTAAGAAGATAAATAGTGCAAAAAAAGGAATGGTGAATGGGTACGTGAACCAGTCAGAAATGTGATGGCAGAGCAGAAGAAGCTGCTCCTAAAACTGAGTTTAGGTCTTCAGGCTCCTGTACCTTTTAAAAGAGTTTTGATCTCTTTACCCAAGATAAGGCTAGCCTTTCCATAAAGGTAGTACACTGAAGATTTATTAGACTGGCTCTGTGGATGCTGGAGTTTCCATATGATAAGAATAGACAAGGCTGTATTGTCTGAATTTAGATGAGTGAGAGGAGATCTCATTGTAACTTCTAAAATCCTTACTGGGTTTGACATGCTTGACAGTAAGTGAGGATGTTTCTTCTTGCTGAGCAGCCTAGAACTAGGGCTCTCAGTCTCTGAATAAGGCTTGGGTTACTTAGAACTGGAATGAGGAGAACGTTTTCTAGAGCGGCAAACTTCTGGAATTATCTGCCGTGAAATGTAGTGGAGGTTTAGTCATCAAGTTCATTTTAAACAGACCATGAGTCTTTAGAATGTTTAAGAGATAAAGGAATCGTACCGGAAAATGGGTTTGATGTAAAAGATTGGCTATGATGAGTGGAGGAGAAGGCCTGAGGTGCCAAATGGCCTTTTGTATCCTATTCCTTATGTTCTTTAGTTCATTGCTTCCCTTGATGGTCTGGTGTCGTGACAGCTGGAGAATATAAAGCAATTCTGTGATCTTGTCTCCTTCAGGTACATTTTCTGCATGGGTTACTTTTAAGATTTATCCTAAAATATAGAGGACAATGTCTGATGTCTATATTAGAAATAGAGCAATGGTTCTACTCTGCACTTCTATACATTATTTTTACAAAAAGAATTGCCCTCTTTTTTTCAGGTGCAAACTGAGGTCCCTGGTTCTCCAATTTTTGTCATGAGACTTGCCAAACATGCACGTCATCTTGAAGTCCAAATCCTTGCAGATCATTATGGCAATGCAATCTCCTTATTTGGCCGTGATTGTTCCGTTCAGCGGCGACACCAGAAGATTATCGAAGAAGCCCCAGCAACAATTGCTACCTCAACAGTGTTTGAAAACATGGAGAAGGTGAGTATGCATAGTTTTATTTTATGACATTAGAACCAGTTTGGATGAGCTACCTTTGTTTTTCCAAAATACCCTCAGTGTACTCTGTACTAAGTATGGCCCTCTCCAGCTGTAGCCCATCCACTTCAAGATTCAACTTGTGCATTCAGAGATCTTCTGCACACTGTTGTTGTAATGCATGGTTAGTTGAGTTACTGTCACCTTCCTGTAAACGTCAACCAGTATGGCCAATCTCCTCTGACCTCTCTCATTAACAAGGCGTTTGCCACTACAGAACTGCCATTCACTGGATGTTTTCTGTATTTCACACCATACTCTGCAAACTCTACAGACTGTTGTGGGTAGAAATCCCAGGAGAGCAGCAGTTTTGAGATGCTCAAGTCACCCTGTCTGGCGCCAATAATCATCCCACGGTCAAAGTCACATCACATTTATTCCCCATTCTGATGTTTGGTCTGAACAATAACTGAGCCTCTTGACCATGTCTGCATGCTTTTACCCATTGAGTTGCTGCTATGTGATTGACTGTTAAGATATGTGCATTAACAAGCAGGTGTATCTATTAATAAATGTCCACTGGGTGTACATTGCATCAATTTTTAGTTCGTGATTCTTTCCCCCCCCCACCCCCGTCAACTTCACAATTCTGCTTTGGAGCCCTGGCATACACTTTGATTTATAAGTACAATTATGAGCTATAGACTACATCATGCTTCAGCAGCTTAGAGGCAAGACAGTGCATCAATTGTCATGCTGATTGCTTATTTTACAGTGTGCAGTGAAGCTGGCAAAAATGGTAGGCTACGCAAGTGCGGGCACAGTAGAATATCTTTACAGTCAAGATGGAAGTTTCTACTTTCTGGAGTTAAACCCAAGGCTTCAAGTGGAACATCCTTGCACTGAAATGGTCGCAGATGTAAACTTGCCTTCAGCACAGCTGCAGGTGGGTTCTATATTTTTCTCATATTGCTTTAATTATTATCTGGAATATTTTTACGTTGACGCTGTGTACTTGTAAAATGTGTCTGTCTCCCTCTCTCTTTCATTCAAAACAAGTCACAAATTCTAAACTTGGTGAAACTCTGCAATTAATATCCTTCAGATTGCTATGGGAATCCCTCTGCACAGAATCAAGGACATCCGCATGCTCTATGGAGTTGCCCCATGGGGAGATTCACCAATTGATTTTGAGAATTCTACAAATATCCCTTGTCCGCGTGGTCACGTGATAGCTGCTCGTATCACCAGTGAAAACCCTGATGAGGTAAAACATAATTGTAGTTTTATTAAGCTTCGGTTTGTTATTTTGCTACTGTTCCCACAACCTTTAATGAAGTCCTCAACTGCTGCAAAATGCAGCTCGCAGACTGTGTTGATAATTGGAGGCTTTTTATTTTTAGGAATGTATTATGATACAGTGCAGAGTAGGCCCTTCTGGCCCTTTGAGTTGTGCTGCTTAGAAACCCACAATTTAACCCCAGGTGCAATTTACAATGACCAAATAATCTACCAGCCGGTGCATCTTTGGACTGTGGGAGAAAACTGGAGCACCTGGATGAAACCTGCATGGTCACAGGGAGAGCATACAAACTCCTTACAGGTAGAAGTGGGGATTAAGCCCTGGTTGCTGTTCCGTAAAGCATTGTACTAACCACTATGCCACCATGTCGTCCTTACAGTATTGGGTTACTAGTTCATGTCTACATATCAGTAAGCTGAAATTTGTAGACACCCTTTCCAGTTCTTCACTCCTCACCCCCTCTCCACTTCCCAGGTCTGACAATGACAGAGCATTGTCAGTATATTATTTTATTTAATTTAGATATACAGCTCAGTAATAGGCCCTTTTGGCCCAATTAAACCTATGTAACCAAGTAACCTACTAACCTCTACGTCTTTGGACTGTGTGAGGAAACTGGCACCCTGAGGAAACCCACACAGTCACAGGGAGAATGTATAAATTCCTTACAAACAGCGATGGGAATTGAGCCTGGCGCTGTAATCGTGTAACACTGACTGCTGTACTGCCACTTATTCTGCTCATTCTTTCTGCCAACCTGGCCACCACTTCCCTGATTCTCAGTGCCAAGATTATGGAGCACCTCTACGCTAAGGTTTGGGATGGAATATGATATTTCCTTGGACTCTATTTTACTTTTTTACAATTCCAAGCCAAGAGTAGGAACTTTAAAATCAGTCTCATGAACGTTTAAAGAGTGAAGATCAAACAAGAGAAAATCTGCAGATGCTGGAAATCCAGGCAACATACACAAAATGCTGGAGGAGCTCAGCAGGCCAGGACTGATGAAGGATCTCGTCCCAACATGTCGACTGTTACTCTTTTACATAGATGTGGCCTGGCCTGGCCTCCGGCATTTTGTGTTTCAAGATTTGTTCTAATTAATATACTTAACCAGTTATTAATTCATTATTATTTTATGTAATAAGTAAATATGTACACTGGTGTCTAAGTTTGTGTAAAGCAAGGAGGATTACGTCTGTTTTACTGCAGTGAAGTGATTCCCTACTTACAAGTGTTTTCTCACTCTCTCCCTACAGGGGTTCAAGCCAAGCTCTGGGACAGTTCAGGAGCTGAACTTCCGCAGCAGTAAAAACGTCTGGGGTTACTTCAGTGTCGCAGCAGCGGGAGGTCTCCATGAGTTTGCCGACTCTCAGTTTGGACACTGCTTTTCCTGGGGGGAGAACCGAGAAGAAGCCATCTCGTCAGTACTTTGTCCAATCACTTTTCTTTGTGTACTTCCTGGCTCCCTGAGTCAATTCACAAAAATGTGCCTTATACTTCCATTCTTTAACAGCTTGGTAGTTTGCATTTTTGCAGCTTGTTTACTTCATTTTTTTTTTGAAGGGTTGATAGTTGGGCTGGCTGCACCCTGATCAGAGCCCCTTTGACTGGCTCCTATTGTAATGGGGATGGAGAGACATCCTAATTGAATCGTCTCATTCCACCCAAACACTCTACAACTCAATTCCTCAGATCTATCTATCTTCTTTTACACATTGGTTGTTTGTCAGTCTTTGTGTGCGGTGATTCCATTTCTTTGTTCTGTTGTGGATGCATGCAGGGTAACCAATGGTGACATATACGTATTTTGATAATAGATTTACTTTGAACTTTTTGCGTACTCTGCTCAACTCAGAGACGTGCATTTTGGAAACCAAGCAGCACAAGAGCAATAAGTGTCTGATGTTTGCAGCTCTAGTGATCAATCAGTTCTTCATTCTCTTTCATATTTTTGATTATGAAGACCAGTCAAAGCAGAAAGCAAGGAGACTTGTTTGTAAAGTGTCATGTCACATCCACAGTAACACAAGATGCCCGAGATCAAATTTCTTTCTGTTCTGTTCACTGTTGTTCATTGAGAATTTACACAGAGGCCCTGCCTGTTCTGTCAGATAGACATCAAAAAATCCAGTGGCTCTATTTTGAGAAAGATTCTGGGAAATACTTCCACTGTCTGGGTTAACTCTTTTTCCGTAATCAATATTGGTGAAACCAATCGTGCCTTAACCACACTGCTGCTTGGTAGGCATGTGTGCAAGTTGGTTGACGTACTTCCCAAATTACAATGTTGATTACACTTCAAAATGTACTTCATTGGTGGTAAGTGGTTTAGGGTATGAGAAATGGTATGTAAATTTGTAGATAAATTTAATAGTATTTTTGTCTGCAATACACTTCTTCAATTGGTAAGATGTACAATTAGATCAGGGGTTCCCCAAGCTTTTTTATGTCATGGACTGAATACCATTTAGCAAGGTAGTAATTGAGAACTGAATTTTGGGAAGATTCTCTGGACTATTATCTGCTCTTTCAAAGAGTATCATAGTGCTTTAGATTCAACCTTATAAATACAGACTTTATAGTACAGATGATCTTTTAAAATTGCTACTGTGGTTAAAATCATGACCATGCCCACCTGAGGAAAGAATTGCTGCCAAATGGAAAAGCCAAGAGGGGCATTTTGCCCACCACAATTTAACCTTTCATATGGCAGCTATCCTAGTCTTTTGTGATAGACAGCAATGGTACAAGACATTCATTAAAAGACGATCTGGCAGATTTCAGAACATTGATTTTCAGAAACGGGAGCAGGAATTGGCTGCTTCCCCTCCTCTGGGTTTTGCTGTGGGTTCAAAGGAATTGCTCTTTGAAGGGAGAAATAAATTCTTCCATCTCAGTCTTGATTGGGCAACTATTTATTTCTGAAATGATTCCTCCTTATTTTGGGTTCTCTAATGAGGGGAAACAGATTCTCACCATCCACCCTGTCAACCCCACTCAGAAGGGTACATATCTCAATAGGATTGCCTCTCTTTTTTTTTGCAGACTCCAATATATAGTCCCAATTCCTCAGTCTTTCTTCAGAACTTTTTTATCTGTTGAATTGAATTGATGAAACTTTTCTGCATAGCCTTCAATCCAAGTGTATCCTATCTTAATACGGAAACCAAAATTGATTCCAGGTGCCATTTCACCATTGCGCTCTAAAGTTGCATCAAAACTCCCTTACTTTTTATACTCCACATCCCTTGCGATAAAAGCCAGCATTCTAGAAGTAATATTATCAGCAAGTTTGGCTACTGTACAAGGCGTTCACTCATCCACGTTGAAAATAGTTGAGATTCTAACACTGACTCAAGCAAAACTGAAACTGACCCATTTTTCTCAATTCTGTCTTCTGTTAGCTGACCACTTCCCTTTCCATGCTAATAGATAATTACCATCCATGTGTGCACTTATGCAGAATTTTTCTTTTTGTTGTGTGTGAAACCTTACTGAATGCCTTTCAGATACCCAGATACATGGCATTTACTGGTCAAGACATTTCTCCAGCATTTAGAAACTATAGATATCAGTTATAGTTTGTTTGTCTTGAATTATTCTGTTTTGTGTATGTGGCACTCAACTGAACTAGAAGCTGGACCTATTTAAGCAGTTGTCATTATAAAGTTATGCTTTATAATTAACTTCAATCCATTTTGATGTTTTGGCAGACATTTTGACAACTACTTGATCTTGCATGGTCTTTATGAAAGTTTCATGTTACCTCTTTGATTTTAAGGATCCTGGTTAAAAACACAGATGAAAATAAATAGCTAGACTGGAATAATGCACATCTTGCCCAGTGCCTGATCCCAACAATTTGAGCCACAGAATAATAATCCTACAGCATCTAAATGGCAATTAGGCTGGGATGGAAATCGTGAGAGTGCAGCTGCCTTTTAATTTTTTTTGCGTTCCTTGGCCAAACTATTGGAAGGAAAATTCAAAAGGTACTTAATGTTACACGGATACTATAGGCTTAGAGAGATATGGGACCAAATGTGTGTTGCTTAGATGGGAATCTTGGTCAGCATGGATCATTCGGGCTGAAGGAACTGTTTCCATCTCTATGACCGTGACTCTATCGGATTTGCTATAAGTAGGAATGAAAAGTATTTTGCAATGTACTAAGGTGGTCTTTTCTGGTTGAAACACTTCCTAACTCTATCTTTCTTACGGCACAGTAACATGGTGGTGGCGCTGAAGGAGCTGTCCATTCGCGGTGATTTCAGGACAACGGTAGAATACCTTATCAGATTGCTGGAAACTGAGAGCTTCCAGCAGAACAGCATTGACACTGGCTGGCTGGACCGGCTCATTGCAGAGAAAGTCCAGGTATTGTGGCTCAGCAAGTGAAAGGACTTGTGCACTGGGGCAGGAGGAGGGATTCAACTTCGTGGTGAGGGTGGGGGAAGAGTGGATTTATTGTTAACTTACCCTCAGTTGTATCTGATTTCCTATTGAGAATTCAATGCGGAAACGAAATTACGGTGGGTGACAAACTTATTGTGTGGCCCTGCTGAAGTTAAATGCACCTCATTTCAGTTCCACTATGAGAAGACTTCCATCTGTTCTCCCAACATTGATCTTAATCACAAAATTCCAAATTCTGAGAGAAATTCAGGATTGAAATTATCAGATGTTCCTGATAGAACATCTATGTTAGGTTAGGTCCCCTCCAGCTTCGTTTTGTGGTGGATCAATGTGGAGAGAAGTAAGCCTGCCATTAGAATGAGCCGGCACTAGAAATGGATAGAAAACGGCTTGCGTCTCCTCCCTATTTCCAGTTCAGCCTTTGAGCCGGTGAGATGGATTGAAAAGCAAGGTGCTGGGACAAGAGGCAGGAGTTGGGTTGGCTCTGCTTGCTGCTCCACAGTGTTTACTCCACTCTTTGCTGCGCTGATGCCATGGGCCTACTCTGGCTCATCTGAGCTCCGTGTCTGCAGGCTTCACAGTGTTTACTCTTCTGTGTGCTGAACTGGGGCTGTGGGCCTACTCTGGCTGTTCTGGGCTCTGTGTCTGCAGGCTCAGTGACCTTTGCTCTGCTATGAGCTAAACTGAGGCTGAGGCTGTGGGCCTGCTCTGGGCTCCATGTCTGAGGACTTCCTTTCATTATAAATGCTAATTGTTTGCATGATATGTGTGTTTTTTTCTGTCACTTTCCACACATTGGGTGTTTGTTGGTCTTTTTTTAATGTGTTCTCCTGGGTTTCTTGTTTTGTAGCTGCTGGTAAGGAGACAAATCTAAGGTTGTATAATGTATTCATCCTTTGATAATAAATGTATATTGAACTTTGAACAAATAACTGGCTGAAACCCAACTGATGTGAGAAGAAATGAAATTGTCATTCCTTTGTCTTCACTTTCCCATTTTTCTCCCCAATCTCATGGTAGTATTTTGTTGTCATTTTGTGGGAGTGGGGACTGGAATTAGAGCCAAAGGTGATGATGGTTTCTGTTATGTGTCTTTGATCATACAATTATTTATGAAATGAGGAGTAGCTGATTTACTTCTTCCTTTGGACATCTTGTGATCATAGACAACATGCTTTTACTCCCTCCTTTGGGTACCTATCTGAATATAGCTTTATCTGTTGCTTTGCATGACAATTAAGTTAAATTACATATATCAGGTTTGTATGGCAGCGTAGTAATTGGTGCAATTGCTTTATGACACCAGATATAAGATAGGTGTTTGATTCCTGCCATTGTCCGTAAGGAGCTTGCATGTTCTCTCTGCAAACATGTGGTAATCCTCTGGGTGCTCAGATTTCCTTCCACGTACCAAAGACATTTGGGTTAGAGTGAGTTTGGGCATGCTGTGTTGGTGCCAGAGGTGGAGCAACACTTGCTGGTTACTGAGACAATTTCCACTGGTTTGATTTGTTGCAACCAACATATTTCACTGTGTTTCAATGTATGTGACAAACTTAATCCTTTTTTTTAATCAAGCTTTTTAAAATCTAACCTTGTAGCTGTTTTGACAAGTTCTTCAAATTTTTTTTTCTTTTTCTTTCCTCCACACCTGACACACTCCCCCTTGCTGTAATATAATATAATCCACCTGTTCTTCAGTATTTCACTCCACAATGCACATTTCAGTGTTGGTTCTCATTGCCAGTAGCCACACTTCCCAGAAGGAGTCAGGGGATGTTGACCCAGATAGGAAAATGGAACTCCCCTCGAATCTTGGGTACTGAGACCAGAAGATTATCCCTGTATGGCTGCAGTCAGCTGTTCGAACATCAAATGAGCAGCTGTGATTGGCTCAACCATTGACACTTGGAGTTCCTATCAAACAATGTGCTGTTAGCTTGTTAAATCCCAAAGCATTTCTTGAAAGTGCTAGTGATTTTTTGATTTTTGCCAGAGAGACATGGATTGGAAAGCAGTTTTTCAGATGCCTTTGTAATTGCTGCATAATCTTTTCTTTCCTATTCTTCCCCATAGGCAGAGAGGCCGGATACCATGCTGGGAATTGTGTGCGGAGCTCTCCATGTTGCAGATAAATCCTTCAGGAACAGTGTGTCCAATTTTCTTCACTCATTGGAAAGGTAAAGGGATTGTATTGAGATTGTTAACTATCTTACCTGAATCATGCTTTGTAATATCTTGATCTTTTTTGTATTAATTTTACTTCCCGGAAGTCATTGCAATTGTGTTAAGTCCTGATGAAGGGTCGCGGGCTGAAATGTATTTATTTATTTCCATGGATGCTGCCTGATCTGTTTAGTTCTTCCAGTGTTTTATATGTATAGCTTTGGATTTCCAGCATCTGCAGAATTTCTCATATTTACCAACTATCTGCTTGGTTGTTCTCCCACAGGGGACAAGTGTTACCAGCTCACACTCTTCTCAACACAGTGGATGTGGAACTCATTTTTGAAGGGGTGAAATATGTGCTGAAGGTAAATTTCTAAATGCAGAATGTGCATTTTTACCCTCTTTTTGGCATGCACAAAATTATGTGGCAGCATTATTTTATTTTCTTTATAAGATATTGTTCAATTTTATCTGGAACTTTGGATTCTTGGAACTGTTTTGCCAAGCCGGAAGCTCATGGTCATGTGAGGAACATGGGTTTATGGTCTTTCCATTTGGTTGAAAGGGCGCTGTTTGCAGTTAGGATGTTCCTGGTGGGTAGATTCACTCTCTTATGCCAGTGTTCTAAGGCAGAGCAGAAGAAAGTGACACCAAGGGGAAGAAAAATAATTTTTATATGTATTTTTCTTGATGTTAAATGGATGGCCTAAAATACTTTAAAGTGCTAATAAGACTATTTTGCATAGAAGCCATTTTGCAAAGGCTGGTCAGTTTGCAAACAGCAACAACTTAATGTTCACATTATTTGGTAAATTGAGTTGCTCTTCAAAACTGAATGAGGACACTTTTTTTTTACAGTGTACTTCCATGGGAAAGGCAAAGCCTTCATTTAAAATCTGAAAATTATTAGTTGTGTTGTGCAATAAAACAAGAAACCACCAGAAATAATCTGCCAGCCAGGCTGTATCCATGAAGAGAAGATGGATGGAAAGGGGAGAGCAGGAGAGAGATGTGGACGGTTTGTGATAGGGTGAAGGGCAAGAAAAATTTGCTACTCAGAAATAAATGGCTGCCCCCGATTCCTAAAACCATGACCTGTTGTCTCCAGCTACAAGGATTTGTCTCACAGCATCTGCAATGATGAACCTTTTGTGTCACAAGGAGATCTTCAGATAACCCTCCAAACTCCAGAGCTTAAAAGTCCATTAATGTTGAGCACTCCTCATTGAATACCTTTTAGTGCTGAGGTTATTTAAGAAGGAAATTGATTTAAATGGGATAAAACAGTTTAACTTGATCTCCCACACAAAAATACCAGTTGCACTGGCACCAAAGGTATGGCTTTTCATATAGGTTTCTGGTTAAACCTGCTCAGCAAATGTATATGAATGGGCAGTATCTGTTTGTGGCATCTAAGCATTTTTTTGATGAAACATTGCCCTGAGGATATACAAAAGTTATTGATCATGAAGCTTTCCCATTCACAGGTTACAAGGCAGTCACCCAATTGCTATGTGGTTATAATGAATGACTCATTTGTGGAGGTGGACGTTCATCGGCTGAGTGATGGTGGCTTATTGCTGTCATATGATGGCAGCAGCTACACCTCTTACATGAAGGAAGAAGTAGACAGGTAAGGATTGGAGCTATTTTTTTTTACACCTCTCATGGCTACTTCAATGTACTACTTCAAAGACTCTAAGCGGGTCTTTGTTAGAAAACACTTCTATCATGGCATCCTTCTGCTGCAGGTACCGTGTTACAATTGGAAACAAGACTTGCGTGTTTGAAAAGGAAAATGACCCTTCGCTGTTACGTTCGCCCTCTGCGGGAAAGTTGATCCAGTATACAGTGGAAGATGGTGGTCACGTTTTCGCAGATCACAGCTTTGCAGAAATTGAGGTAAATTGCCAACCAAATTCAGCAAAGGAAGGAAAACAGGTACTGTGCAAAAGTCTTGGTTATATAGTTAGGGTGCCTAAGACTTTTGCCCAGAACTGTAAGCTGATTATTATATATCATTTTCTGTGTGGCACGTGGTGGAAAGACATCCATCTCCATCCTCTTAAGTTTTTGTTAACATTTTGTAAACATTTAGTGGATACAGTACTGTACAAAAGTCTTGGGCACCCTGGCTACATAAGTATCTGCCTAAGACTTTTGCACAGTACTGTATGAGCAGATCTATGGCTACCCGAGTACGCGGTGTGTGAAACCAAGAAATCAAATAGTAGATGCTGGAAATCTGAAATGAAAACAAAAGATGCTGGAGTCTTTCAGCAGAAGAGGCAACCTCTGTGACTGATTTTAGATTTAAAAACCTTTCATTAAGTCAGGCCAAAGGATATCCCGTTTAGACATCAGCGTCAAATACAGGTTTCTTGCTTGAAAGAAACCAGTGTTAACCTGAGTTCTGCTTTGGATGTCCCAGCATTAGTTTATTTACAATTGTTTTCCATATAGGGATTAAATTGTTTTAGGAAATATTGAGTCAAAGGCATATTAAATACATTTTGGTTCAAGAAGTGCACTGAAGCAAGAGCAAAATGTGGTGGTGTAGGGATTAGAGCTTTGTGAGTTGATCACCAAGCTGCCAGATCTATAAAGTCTGATGTAACACTGGAGCCCAGAACGTAGATGTGTGTTGATCGGTTCTTCTGTTCCACAGGTGATGAAGATGGTGATGTCACTGGCTGCTCAGGCATCTGGCTGTATTCATTACGTGAAGCGACCAGGAGCTGTCCTGGAGCCAGGCTGTGTAATTGCTAAGCTGCAGCTGGATGATCCCAGCAGAGTTCAGCAGGTTGGACGTGTATCTCCATTTGCCTGTCCTAATGTTTTGATGTTAATCCCATCTGAACCTTGTCGCCTTTTTAGCTATCTTCCGTTCTGAATAATCCAGTAACAAGAAATGGCACATGGAGGACTATGTGAGAGGGAAAGTTTGGACTGATCTTAGAGTAGGGTAAAAGTTTGGCACAATATCGTGAGCCAAAGTGCCTCTTCTATGTTCCAAGAAAACATATTCCATGAAGGAAAATATAGTTGAGTCATTTGTGTTGAAGTGATACCTAGTTAAGTACAAGTTTTAATGAGTTGTAAATATACATGTAAAGCTTATGTAAGAAAAACTATTGAAGAAGCTAGGAATCAGAAGTAAAAGCAATAATGATGAAAATACCTGGCAGTCCGGGCACCATCCTGATATGTGAGCTCCTCTAAGTGTTGCCGTTTCCTTCCACGTTCCAAAGACCCTTGGGTTAGTCACATGGGTGTTATTGGGAGGAGCAGGCTCATTTTGCTAGAAGGCCATGTTACCATGTATTGCTAATAAAATAAAATAAGCAATATTGTCATGGATATATGGCGATCCCACGGCTTGCATTTTGAAGTCTGCACAGATGGAATGTTTCCTGCTGTTCGCCATGCAGACTGCCACCCACGGACACTTCATGAGTATCTTTGAGAAGAGATTGTATGCCATTCTATGTGTGATCGAAATGATGCCACCAAAGTAATGTACAAGTGACAGGAAGACTCTTCTCTAATCATCCTGTGTAACCTTCACGGATCTGGGTAGCATCTGAAGCAAGAAGTATTAATTCGATGTAAATCTTCTTTGGGAAGTAAAGTATAGTGGCTGATGGAGGTCATGGGGAAGTGATGATTAAATTGAGAAAGAGAAAATATATATAGATATATGCAAAAAGTTAAACTAATTAAGATTTTTAAAGATAATAAATTCTGAAAGAAATAGTTTCAGCACCTGGGAGTTTCTTTGGCAATAATTAAGATTGATAAAGATTAACTTGCACCAAATGTATCACCAAAAACTTTATTTTCTCCATTTTTTAAATTCAGTAATTAGGAAGCAGACTCAAAGTTTGCTGTCAGAATTACTTCACTATAATGGTGGGCACTGTTAGCTTTGTTATTACTTCTGATGTATTTGAAATTGTTCATAACCCAGATTTCAAATATAATCAGTTTTCATAGAACCAGGATAAAGTTGGGATAATATAGTTTCTCCATTTCTCGTAGAATGAATACTATATTTGTAAATGTAGTATTTATTTGCCTGAATATCAGTGAACTGAATTCTGGGTGTAAGTTTGCTGGAATCTGCAGCTGGCAGCAGACTGCATTTGCTGCCATCTAGTGGTAGGACGCTGCTTTGCAGGAAGTTCCTGATCCCATTTGATCTGCATTTTGATCATGGCTAGTCACGTGCCCAATGGGATACAGCGAATGTTAGCTGGAGTGACTTATCTTGAATCTTGACAATTAATTGTGATTGCTGTTCAGTGCTCATTCCTAAAGATGATCATTACACAAAGGTAAATTTCTTTGAGATTCCTGCCACTGTCAAATTTGGGCTCACTGCTGATTCTATATGGAAAGTGGTCATTTGCATGAAATGACAGTTTAAAGCAGTGAATGAGTGACTTGGAGGGAGAGGATACATACAGAAAGCTGAATATTTGGCTTGCCAATTGAAACCTTTTCTACTTAAGAATATTTTATAGCCAAGTCATTAGTTCAAACAAGTCATTTTAAATCATTACCATGTACCTTGAAACTAGGCTAAGTTTGAGTTTCTCAGTTGAGATAACTTTGAATCGTAGACAAGCTGTTGCATTTATACAATGTATGGTATGATATTCGTCTTGAGATTATGTACATTTTTTTATGCTTAATTCCAGGCAGAGTTATTCACACAACCTCTGCCTAAGATCCAGAGCTTGGCTCTTCGAGGGGAAAAGCTTCACCGCATCTTCCATTATGTCTTGGACAACTTAGGGAATATCATGAATGGATTCTGTCTGCCCGAGTCCTATTTTGATGTCAAGGTACAATCACAGATTGATATACAGCGATACATCTGAGGAAGATCTAGAAAAGCAAACCATAATGTGTATTGTTTTCTAAGAGAAGTCCCCTCTATGCTCTGCTATCATAGTTAGGATAATGTTAGTTTTTGCTTTGCAAAATTGTGGTTTTAGTGCTAGATATGGATCTATTTATTCAGGAAGTGACTGAATAACAAAAGGCAGTGAGGTTTTCTAACACTGTGGCTTTCTCTTGATAAAGACTGAACAATTTGAGAGCAAGTGAAGAAAATAATAAACAAAAAATTCATTAAATAAAAGGAAGAAGATTGCAGTGAGAAATAAACAGAATCAGAATGAAATTGATTTGTTGTGCTTTGTCTAAATGAGCTTTCCAATAGTATTAGATTGGAGGGACAGTAGAAATACAAACCTGCACAATTTGGATGTCTTGAGCATCATCATTTACAATGTTTCTTCCAGTCCCCAACTACTGACAGTGTCTGACTTTTTGAACAAGTTTGTTCTCCTATTTTCCCACCTACTTAAGGATGCTGGTTCTTTGCTTAGTAAAGTGGTGCAGAAGCCCATAAACCTGTGGCTTCATGTTCACGCTCTGATGTGGCCAAGGGTATGGTAGCATTGTGATTAAGCTTCCTGACACGTATCAGTAATTTGCCTGGAGGCTTGGAGAAATCTGAACTGCTATGTCGCAGCCAGAAACTTTTCAAGTATTAGTTGAATTTCTGGAATAAGTGGCCATGATGCTATTTGTTCGTCACGGAAGCGCCACGGGTTCGCTTGCTGCATGGTAGCGTAGTGGTTAGCGCAGCACGTGGTATAGGCGACTTGGGTATATCTTCTGTAAAGAATTTGTACATTCTCCCTGTGACCATGTGGGTTTCCTCCGGGTCCTCTGGTTTCCTCCCACAGTCCATAGAAGAACCATTTGGTAGGTGACTTGGTCATTGTAAGTCATCCTGTGATAAGGGGGATTGCTGAGCAGCATGGCTGTGAGTGCCTATTCTGTGCTGTTTCTCAATCAATCAATCAATAAATAAAAGACATTCCCTGTCCTTGCCTGGTCTTGTCAGTATGTGACACCAGAAGATTAACAGTATGGTTGACCTTTTGCTGAGCAGGGAGCAACAAGCTACTCTCTTTGGGAGCAGTTAGGGATGGACAACAAATAACAACCTAGCATAGATTCGCATGTCCTATGAATGTATAAATTAAACTAAAGTAGGCTTTTTGAATGTCAGTGGCATCACAGAGGCCTTGTTCACCTTTTATGAGCTTTTGACAATTTTACAGAAAGTTTCAATCACAATCAGATACAGTTAAAAATATATTTTTCTCTCTGCCCCCTCCATCCCAATAAATTAAATCTTTTGTGGTGTCCCTGTTCTTGGTTATTTGAAAGTGGCTGAATTGAACCTGGCAGCTTGGGTTCTTTGCTGGAGTACGACAGCACATTTATTCAATTAAGGCAAGGAAGAGACTCAAAGTTTCATGCAGAAGGAGGCTGTAATTTGATGTGTATTTTGTTTTTTCTATTCTAGGTGAAAGATTGGGTGGAACGCTTAATGCAGACCCTGAGAGACCCATCCCTTCCACTCTTGGAATTGCAGGACATCATGACCAGTGTTGCTGGAAGAATCCCACAAGCGGTGGAGAAGGCTATCAAAAAAGAGATGGCCCAGTATGCAAGCAATATCACTTCCGTGCTCTGCCAGTTCCCCAGCCAGCAGGTATTTACAGAGATTTTCAGAAGGAAAGAAATTTGTCCTACCCTTTAGACTGTCTCTCAGCTGAATTAGACACTGTTTGCCTCAAATAAAAAGCTTTCAAATTAATGGATGAATGGAAAGTGAAAGCTTCTGTGGGAGGGAAAGGTTAGATTGATCTTGGAGTAGTTTAAAAGGTCAGCACAACATTGTGGGCCGAAGAGCCTGTATTCTGCTGTACTGTTCTCTGTTTTATATTGTTCAAATGTGGACAAGAATGAGTTTATTTAATTTTGATTCACAAAGACAAACTGGAATATTTTCTCCAAATAGGTATTGGGTATGGTCAGATGGGTCTAGGTCTCTGGAGATACAAATCTCAGCGTGGTGTGGGGGATGGGGGTGTGTAGTGGCATGCATAGCTACCAGAAATGATTAAAAAGCTAATGCTTTGCTGACCTTTATCTCAAGGAGTTTGGAATTTTATATCACAGAGTTTGGACTTCCAGTGGGAGGAAATTGAGTTTCAGTCAGACAGATCCCTTTCGGAATGTTGTGTTTAGCTTTGGGAACTGTATTTAGCAAAGGGTGTATTAACCTTGGAGATGATGGAGCACAACAGAGTAACTGGGATTAAGTAATCATATTATGATGGGGTTCCATAAACTTGTATTCATTTGAACACTACAAGATTGGTGTGGTGTAGGGTTGTTGGGAGTGGGTGTAACTGGAGCAATTAAAATAATAATAGTAGTGCAGCTGTAGTAAAGGTATTTTCTGATTGGGGAAAGTCTACATTGAGGCTACAATTTAGAACTGGAGTTAAGCCACTCGAGATTAAAAATCAGATAGCATTTTGCCCTCGTTGGAGAAAGCTGGAATTCATTACCTATGAAGCAATGGATAGAGTTATAGAACATTGCCATGCAGAAATGGGCCATTCAGCCCATCTAGCCTCTGCCAAACTATTGATCTGCCTAGTTCCATTGACCTGCACCCAGACCATAGCCTACCATGAACCTCTAATATTATGTCAGTCGAAATTTTAGGGCTTAATCAACAGATTTTCATTGCTAAGGCCATCAAAGGATGTGGATTAAAGTTGAGTAATTGGAGTTAAACTGCACATTGGTCCTCATCTGATAGGGTGATAAAATGGGCTTGAGCTGTTGAATATCTGACCTGTGTTCCAGCTCCAAACGTAATGACAATTAATTCCTCACTTTCAAGGACTCTACAGCTCAGTGTTATTTATTGTTTTATTTGTACAATTTGTCATCTTTTACACAATGTCGTCTTTATGCATAGTTTTAAATAACTTTGATAGTATTTTTTTTTATTTTCCTGGAAATTCTTGCAAGAAAATGAATCTCAAAGTGGTCTATGGTGATATATACAGACTTTGATAATTAATTTGCAATGACTTTTAAATTTGGAAAGTTGGAGGGCACCTCAGAGGAGCTTCCGGGCTGATGGTGAAGAAGCCACATTGAAAAGATTCGGAGTGACACAATGATACCGTGATTTTTCCTGTTGTAAGAGCACTTTCCAGAACCTTGGCTCCAAGCGATGTGCCTGCTCAAGAACAAAGCGTAGGAAAATCCTAAAGTTTAAAAAAAAATTTAATTCTAAATTGCAAATTGAACTGAATGATGATCGTTGGACTTGCGTGCTGTCTGTTATTGGATTGGTTTCTGTACCGGCAGACGGTAACCTGCTTGTTATTTTGTCGTGTTCTGCTGCAGAGTGGTGGTTTGAGGTCTGCAGCTATGTTTCACCATACAGCACTGCTGGGCTGCGTGCCCCATTTCTAAAAACGAGCACCCCTTATCTTCCTGTTGGTGGACAGCAAATGAAGAGGAAGGTACACAAGATTCCCCAACTGTAGACCCTCATGGTGCAAGATCCTTTTAAATATTCCACACTAAGCAGACTAACTGCCTTAGCAGACTGCCTCAGCATTTGTTGCAGTGTTTTGTTTCATGAGGTGAAGGGTTAACTGATTGGTTTCAATGATTCTGTGAACAAGTTAGTTCTAAATAGCAATAGAAAATATGATTCATCTGTTCAACTCATGAATGATAACAGTACATACCTGACAATCCAAGATTTAAAGTACATTTATTATCAACGTATTTATGCAGTATACCTCCCTGAGTTTCATCTTCCTCACAGACTCGAAACAAAGAAAAGCTATGGAACTCGTTCAAAGAGAAACATCAACTCCCCCCTCCTCCACCATGTGGAAAATAAAGCAAATCACACAAATGCCAACAAAAAGAACCAGCGTGTTCAGTTCAGCTCAGTGTTCGTTATCTGCAGGCCGCCCCAATTCAAAATTGCCCAAAATAGCAACAGAGAGAAATGACCAGAAACAGATAATGTGAACTAGAAAGTGTCAATTAAACCATCTTTCAACGGCATCAAGGGAGAGAGAGAGATCATTCAAATGCAGGGATCTTCCATTGGGAGCAGTGAGTGAGAGGCTGGTGGATGGCACTTAACATCCACTCGCTTTCTGAGTGGATGTTTTTGATTTCAGTCTTCCTTGGTGCCTTAATTGGCAAGATCAGCAAGAAATGGAGTCAATCATGGGCTTGCGCTCCCATTGCCAGGATTATTGGCCATTATTGGTACAGATAGGTGGGCTGGTGGTGCAGTGACATCAGCGTTGGACTCCGTAATGGAGCTTCCCGGGTTCGAATCCAGTTGGGCTATTCCCGAGTATGCTTTCCATCCGTGCCAGGTTGAGTGTTGAGCTTGCAACTCGACCTTGTAAAATAAAGAAAAATACTGCGAAATGTCTGTGTGAGGGTTGGACCCTCTCAGGCCTGAGTAGACGTCGTCATCGGTACAGAACCCTCACAGAGACAGCAAAGTGCTAGATCACTCAATCGGCCTGAAAATGCCACCAAAATATGGATCACAGTCGCTGAAAAGTAGATCACAGCTTCCAACAGTAGCAGAACTACATTTGAATGGAAAATAACATGTAAAAGTAGTTTTGTAAATCGTCTGGAGGGTTTTTGTCCTTGATCACGTGGTTCACTGGCGCCATCTTCTGGATATGTAGAATATGAGGTTACATCTCATGGTTTTCAGTTGGAGATGATGCAGGGCTTCCTGAAAATGGTAATATTATTTAAATATTGGATGTGCTATCTTGAAGTCTTTGCTGATTGAAAATTTTTTAAAAATTTTCAGATTGCCAATATTCTAGACAGTCATGCTGCAACGCTAAATAGGAAATCAGAGCGGGAGGTTTTCTTCATGAACACGCAGAGCATTGTTCAGCTGGTACAGAGGTTAGTAATACATTTGTTGGGATGACCAGATTAATCCAGAGCTTTTTTTCCAAGTGCTGTAGTCTAGCTCTGATTTATCCAAGCTACATTTGTGATGGGTGTATTCAGGGTCAATGGGTTAAGTCTTGTGCAAGTGCTCTGGAGTAGCAGTGACACAGGAGTGTATGACTTTGAAGTCATATTTGCATTGCTGCATGTATAACAATTTGGTAATCCATTTGCTTTGGAGGGAAGTAATGTCCTTGCTTCTCCATAATGATTCTTGTTGCAAATGGCTATGAATGTTCACTAATTGAATTGACCTCGTTGTCCCCTAACCCATCCATCTCGAGGTGCGCCGCATTGTGAGTTCAGAGATGCTCTGTTGCTTGAGCCGTTGTCACCGTCTTGCCAGCTTGAGCCAATCCGGCCTCTCTCATTACGAAGGTGTTTCCATGTACAGAACTGCTGTTTTTATTTCTAGCACCATCCTCTGTTGGAGGAGCAAACTGGAAGATCACACAGAGCTGGAGTTCAAAATAATGGGTGATTTGTTTAAATACAGGTGCATACCAGGAGACAGACCTGAGCATGAATTAGGTAGAACTTTTTCATTCTCAGTTGATGAGATTACCAGTAAAACTACATTTTGACAACGGGACGGTGGCTTCATTAAGTAACGGACTAGGTCCTGATTACAGAGTAAAATAATTATCCACATGCCTACCGGTAAATCCAATTTTCTATTACAACAGTACTACATAACATATTGTAATTAACAGAACTCCCGAATATTGGACATCTTTACTGCTGCATTCCATGTCTCTCCTTCTAAGCCTTGTCTGAGTTTACCATATTAACACAGTTCACATCTCAATTTACTAGTTACTAGCCCTCACTATTCTTCTTCTATAATAGTTCTCCCCCCCCCCCCCCCGACCTTTTCTTTTTAATAGGCCCTTGTCTGAAATGTAGAATAGGGCCTAAAGTTGAGATCCCTAACAGTACCCTTGTTTGGCCTAAAAAATGGCAATCCCCCAATGCCAATGATTACCTGTCGTCATGGTACACATAGCTAAAATAATAACGGCCATTAAAACAATCACCGGAAAAAAACAACGATTATGAGAAAGAAGTCAAACCTGGGGGTAGATTTGACATTCAAACCTCGGTTCCAAAATACAGTCCCAAACAAGGGGTTCTCTAGAGCACTTTGGCTGTACTCTCATGATCTACTATCTCTTTCAACAGTGCATCTCATTTCTTAATGACTTCCCTATCCTCTTGGATGATCTTTGTCTAGTCATCAGTAAAGTGCAGATTGGGTGGTAGCTATGTGTCTACACACTTGTGTCTGTCATTACCATAAACGGTAAACTCCAGCTCCATCATCCCTTCTGCAGCATTCCACTCCACAATCGTTAATTCGGTTGCTACATTGTAGCATTAGATTGTATTGCATTTGCCCCTTCTAATATGCCCTTGCTGGTGTTGTGACATAGTAGGTGTTGTTCACCTTCAAAAATACTTCAAAAATGTTTTGCGCTTAACTGGCAATAGGAACAGGAGGCAGTTGTCATGTGTAGCAAAACCACATTCTGTCAGGCTTGGCAGCACCTATGCAGCCTGGCCTGCTGAGTTCCTCCATTTTGTGTGTGTTGCTTAGATTTCCAGCATCTGCAGATTTTCTCTTGTTTCTTTCGGGCTCCTTTGTGTGACCTCCTGTGGCCATGCCCAGTGATTTTTTTTTTCTCTCCCCTTCCCTTCCTGCCCTTTGGAAACATTGCATCAAGTTCACCCCCGTCCCCCACCGCCCCCCCCCCCCACCCCCCGGCCTGTGTAACTCAATTGCATAGGCTGGTAGGTTGTTTGGAGATGTCCATGTTCACTCATGGTATATTCAGACATTACACTCATAAGAGAGAATTTCTGATTGTTACCACGTCGGGGACTGCTGCAAAATGGTGACCCTCAATTACGCAACCTCCAAGGACATGATTACTCCGAGTGAGATCTCGAATGTGGCACACGGGCACCATCACCCACCCATTCTTTCAGCTGGTTGTCTGATAACTAGTCTGGGATTTTCTGACCTTCTAACGGCAGGATGTCCCAAAGACAGACAGAAGACAGGCAGCATTTTTATTATGGCATTGGATGTACATCCTTGTCAGTTATATCTTTTAATGCCTTTCTTTCCTAACTCGCTATGAGTAACTTGTTTAAAGAGTAGATATTGAAAAGGTGATTCGTACTGTCCTTGCAGAAACCAGTGGGTCGTAAGCAGTCAGGTTAAAGGCTATCTGCACGTCTGTAGCTTGGTACTAGAATAACCTTTTCTTCCATATTTTCCAATACTAGATCTGTACCTTTCATATCCCTCTGGCTGTCACTACACTGTGGTGCTCTTGTGATAACAAGGAGGTCCCTCGGTGATAGATTATTTTTTTTCCCCCCAATGGTGGAGTAGACCCGTCACGTTTACTGTATAAGTTTCATTGCCGCAGTTAAGTGTGAATGGTTCGTTGGTTCAGCGCAGCAAATATAAACATGGGATGCCCCTTTCATGCATGCCCACTCCCAACAGGATGTCCCTTGAGTGCTGTGCATTTTTCAGATGTCCATTTCACAACACCATGCTGTCACATCCCCTCATGTTGAACCATATACCATTGGTACACCTCACAGCTGGCCATGTTTTGTTATTCCATTGGTTTACAGTCTGCATTTTACTTACTCTCGTGAGATAGCTGAAAAGAGTGATGCATTCAATTACCCAGATTCTTCTGAGCGTAGTTTGTCAGGTTTAATGTTTACTGTTCCTTTGGAAATATATTTCCATGGTTAAATCATTCCTTCAAGGTATCTTTTCAGGTGGGACCAGTGTTTCCACTTTGGCCCTTCCTTAGTTTCCACCAGGGCATATGTTTCCCAGTCAAGATTACCGTATGGTCCCAAACATCTGAGTTGAAACCGCGGTTTTTGCTGCTACAACTTTACCTTCTGCTTCCAGCAGGTTTCACTCCACGTGCTCCCAGACCCGTGCACCCTGTCTATCAGTGACTTCCCCTTTATCATGTGCTCGAATGGCCAACCCCTGGGCAAACTGGGTAATCCGGTTCTTACCATTGCAGCTGTCCGGTCCTCTTGTGATCCCAGCCTCTGGTAGTTAATACTCATTAATTCAAAAGGAGTAAATGCTGTCCCACAAGCAGGGCTTGATCATAGTTTCATCAGCTCTGCTGTTAAAACCCTAGACCAACTTCCCTCTGGTTTCCATTTGGGCCTTCTTTAAGCTTCCCTTTGGGGCGTGATTCATTTTCTCAACCATGCCAAAACTCTGAGGTCAGTATGGAATGCGAAACTTCTGTTTTATTTCTAATAAGTTGCAAGCCCCCTTGGTTGTCTTCCCAGTAAAGTGTGTCCCCTGTTCCGAATCAAGGCTGGCTGATACTCCCCACTTGGGAATTACCTTCTCAGCTATCATGCAGGCAACTGTCTCGGCAGAGCAATCCCGTTCAGAGTACCATCTTCCTAGACCCATCTGCAAAAATTGTCAGCAAGTAGTTCCCTCTAAGTTTGTTTCTCCTATGCTGATTCCTCAGGTCCTTGCATTAGATCCATGCACTGGTATAGGGGATCCATTTAGTCCTATCAAACTGGCTGGGTTAACTAGACTATCCCCTATTATCTGTACATGTTTGTCAGCAGATAACAATACTACCTCCCATTTCGCTTGCTGGCTGTCAGATCCTACCTGTAGTTTCCCTGCCCCAAGGAGAGTGACCATGCCTGGAGGACTGTGCAAGACTATCTGACCCATCAGAGTAATCGGTTCCGTTGCTCCAAGTCACACTGTCTATTGCTTGTGTACACTGATGCATTCCTGCTACTATGGGGTCCCGTTTTACAGAATAATAAGCTACAGGCTGCAACTTGTCACCAGACAAGAGCTGTATGAAATTCCCCATGGGTGTCACACAAAAAAGAAATGGTTCATGTCCAGCAAGCCCAAAACTGGTGCTGCAGCTAAGCTTTGCTGCAGGTACGAAAAGGCCTGATCTAACTCCGGCATCTTTTCCCGGTTTCACTCCTCTTGTCAGAGCTTGCAACTCAGTGTAATTTTCCCACAAAATTGCAACATTAATTTAGGAGCCTTAATGTCTGTTGGATTCCCTTCACCATGTACGGGTGAGAGAATTTAACTTCCTTGGGTGTTAACTTTATCACCCTGTCTAATCTTTTGTCCCAAATACACTACTTCAGAGTGTACAGATTGTACTTTCAGTCCCGCATATTTTATATCCTGTAAAGTCCTCGAAACCAAGAGGCCATGTACCCTCTTCTTCCCCACTTGACGAATTCAATATCGCCTCGTCTGTCCTGTCTCTCACCAGTGGCTGCACTTTCTTCCATTCTTCCCCTCTCCATTCCTGCTCTCATTGCCATTTAGATGTGTGGCCAATGGGCAACCCCAGTGTTCTTATCCAGGGTCAGATGTGGGCCCAAGCCATCTTTCAGAATCTTAGGAAGATGTCATCATTCCGTTTAGGCCAGTATGTTGCTCATGTGCCTGATATTGTTACTCAGCATAATCTTCAACTTTCTCTTTTGCCTTTTGCTTCATTAAAGAGATCTTGGTGCAATTCACCTGTTTTATCTATAGCATTGTTAACTGCCTTAGTAAAGTCCCCCTGTTTGTCCTCTGGGGATCAGCATCTCCTTTTAAGCCAGTTTTTATTTTGGATGTGGTTGGGCAATGTGGACCAGACTTGCCTGAGTATTTTAGCCTTTAAAAAGATGTGTATATAATCAAGAGTCGGATGGTAAACTTTGCTTAATTCAAATTTTGCCAAAAAGAACACATTGTCATCATTAATGTTTGATAGCAGTTAATTCAAAGTTCAAAGTACATTTATTATCAAAGTATGTATTCTATATACAACCTTGAAATTAGTCTCCTTACAGGCAGCTATTTTAAAAAAAAAAGAAAGCCAATGGACCCCATTAAAAAAGAAGACTGTTGAATACTCAATTTGCAAAAAACAGAACCATTCATGCAAACAATAAAAAGTAAGCAAATAACATTGAGAACTAAAGTTCACAAAAGTGGGTCTACAGCCACAAAGCCATTTCATTACTACAGCTCATTAGTTGCGGCTGACAGCTTCAGTTCAACATAGAGATGAGCCAACCTTGCCGAGCAGTGAGTTGAACACTGGCCCGTCTTTTGCCTCTGGGCCTGACACCCTAACCTGGTGCTTAAATCAGTTAAACGTCAGGTCATTCTTTTGCTCTTGGGCCACTTCCGTACACTTACGGAGCCCGGGTCCCACAGCCCTGATTTGGCTCGTACTAAACCTTTCCTGTCTGCCCCGGCACTTAAATCAGTCAAACACTTGCTCATTCTTGGGCCTGGGCTCTGCCACCTTTACCCTTCCTTGACTCGGTTCTGCTGCTTTGAATCAGCTCCAAGTCAGCTCCCAACAATGGTCGAATGCTGGCTTGTTCCCCGTTTTCTGGCCTGGGCCCCTACACCTCGATTCGGCCCGCACTGCAATTGTCCTGCACCTCGGAGACTTCAGTTTCCTCTGCAACAATGCTAGGTCTGATCGGCACTTCAAAAGCTCAACACCGAAAGGGAAGTTACAGGCTATTGATTGCAGTGATCATTTTCCAGAAAAAATGTGATTAATAGAATAGTTATCCAATCACAAGCAGGAGAAAATCTGCAGATGCTGGAAATCCAGGCAGCATTGGTGGAAAAGAGTACAGTCGATGTTTCAGGCCGAGACCCTTTGGCAGGACTTCAGAAGTCCTGCCAAAGGGTCTCGGCCTGAAACATCGACTGTATCCTTTTCCATAGATGCTGCCTGGCTTGGTGAGTTCCTCTAGCATTTTGTGTATGTTGCTTTTAGTGGAGTAGTTAATACTTTTGTTTGCTGCCAGAAAGTTGTCACTCTATTTCACCATTGACATTTTAAACCAGAATTTAAGAACTACTAAATTCATTTAGCAACATCTGCTCTGTTGTTGTAAAAGATTCTTCCTCCATGGACCTTGTAGCACTATTTTCTGTGGTCTTCCAGGGGTGCTTGTTCTGAGACACCTATCGCTGCCTCATAGTATTGTAGAGGTTGTGATCTTTATTACAAGTCCCAAACTCGTATCAGCCAAATCGTCCCAATGTAATCATGTTCTGGGGTGTGTGTGGTCTTGCACTACCTACCATCTACCCTGAAATTGGGGGGGTGGGGGTGGCACAGGTTCTAGGTTTGGTGATTATTATTCTTAATGATTGCACAGTAATGCTGTTTGTATTACTATGGCCTGTTCCCATTTGCCCTTCTCTTGCCCCTTCAAGAAATTTATTCAGGGATTGATCCTTGCGGATTGTAATGCTTCTTTACCATTTTTCAAGCATCAGAGGTGCAAAGGGACTTGAGTGTTGTCATGCAACACTCCCAGAAGGTTAATTTACAGGTTGAGTCTGTGGTAAAGAAGGCAAATGCAATGTTGGCATTTGTTTCAAGGGGAATAGAATATAAAAACAAGGAGATAATGCTGAAGCTTTATAAGGCACTAGTCAGGCTGCACTTGGAGTACAGGTTTCCCCCACTATCCGAAGGTAGAGCGTTCCTGTGAAACCATTTGTAAGCCGAAATGTTGTAAAGCGAAGAAGCAATTACCATTAATTTATATGGGAAAAATTTTTGAGTGTTCCCAGACCCAAAAAATAACCTACCAAATCATATCAAATTACACATAAAACCTAAAATAACACAAACGTATAGTAAAAGCAGGAACAAGATAAATATACAGCCTAAATAAAGTAGAAATATTGTATGTACGGTGTAGTTTCACTTATCAGAATGGGGAAGACAACGAGCCAAAATCAATTTGGAGAAAAAAAATCGGCACATACACGCATGCGCGCATACATGCCTATGCACATACATATGCACGTACACGCATATGCACACAACTGCCCACACAAGGCTTCACGGTCATGGTAGTCTTTTTTGGGGTAAACACACGTATAAAGTGGGCGTCTTTTTTTTTGTAAAAGCAAAAATCCTCTTTGGTTAGCGAAAACAGGAACTAACGTAGGTCTTTTGTAACAGCGAGCTGTCGTAAAGCAAATGTTTGGAAAAATGGGGGCCACCTGTATTGACAACGGTTTTGGGCCCCTTATCTCAGAAAGGATGTATTGTCATTGGAGAGAGTCTAGAGGAGGTTCACGAGGATGATTCTGGAAATGAAAGGGTTAACATATGAGGAAGGTTTGGCAGCTTTGGGCCTGTACTCACTGGAATTTAGATGAATGTGCGGGGGAAACCTACCAAATGTTTAAAGGACTAGATAAGGTGGATGTGGAGAGGATGCTTCCTCTGGTGGAAGTATCCAGTATTAGGGGTACAGCCTCAAAATTGAGGGGCAACCTTTTAGAACAGAAGTAAGGAGAAATTTTTTTTTTAGCCAAAGAGTGGTGAATCTGTGGAATGCTCTGCTATAGGCTGCAGTGGAGGCCAAGTCTGTGGGTATATTTAAAGCAAAAGTTGATAAATTCCTGATTGTTTGAGGCACCAAGGGATATGGTGAGCGGACAAGTGTATGGGGTTGAATAAGATCCGGGGTCAGCCCTGATGAAATGTGATGAATGGCCTAATTCTGCTCCTTTGTCTTATGGTCGTACTCAGACCACCCCATCTGGCACCAACAGCCACTCCATGGTCAAAATTACTTAGATCACATTTGTCCCCCATTCTGATATTTGGTTTTAACAACAATTGAACTTTTTGACCATGTCCTCATGCTTTTGTGCATTAAATTGTTGCATTAATGAGCGGGTGTACCTAATAGAGTGGCCACTGAATGTATGTCAGGAAACCCAATTCTTATGTTGAAGGACAGTGCAGCGGATGTGATTTATTCATCAGAGTATTTGTTTTTTTTTTCATTCCATTTGACAGACAGAAATTTGTGTTCACTTTACCTCCAGCTTCCAGGATAATTGAGAAAAAGACAATAAAAGGTGGTGTCCTTTTAAAAGAAATTATAGCCCAGATCATGCAGTAACACTGATGCAAAGCAGCAATTCCCCAGCACTGAAACCAACAGCAACTTAAGGATTTTCTTGCACACGTATTCAAAAAATGTTAACCCTGAAGGTTGCTTTCATTCCCTATGCACAGGAAATTGAAAGAGTGAAGTTAATTGGCTTAAAAAAATTCTATTTTTGTTGAACTATTGTAGTCATGAAATAAGCTGAATTCTTTTGCACGAGATCTAAGTAAGATTGACATGGTACATCATGCCATTATTATAGTCTAGCAAACATTCTGGTCTTACAAATCACTCACTTTGTCCATGTTAGTTGTAATTCCCTTATAAATATTTCAAAATTAATTTGTTTTGCATTTTTTGTTTCTCAGCTCTTGCCAGTTCGTATCAGGTGAAAAGTGTCCTTTTTTTTGCCTTTTTGTTCCATTGTCTCTAGAAGCTTTACTTTGTGATTGGATACTCAGCCAATCTCATGGTATCATGATTGTTGGATGCCAGGGATGTTGATTTCAAATGATGTTTGAAAATGAGCTGCCCAACTTACACTTGATCTCTTGAAATGTTGCTTCATTGGTGCCTGCAGCATCTAGGCCAATATATTCATCTCCATTTTCCTCTAATTCTGAAAGCTTGGCTCCATGTTAAATCTGTGGGAAGTATTTGAGAATCCAGGGTGGTTTCAGCCACCTCCCACTTCAACCTGTTGCTTGGACCTGGGGGAAGGGGTAGATACGAATAATTTCTATTGCTCTCCTGCAGCAAAGCGGGATCAATTAGAGATAAGTTCTGAAGTTCGTTCTTACTAAAAGCAACTTGTATAATTCTGACCTGTCTTTCATGGTCATGAAACCAAAGGAAATGTTAACTGAGACCTACTCTCGAGGTTCAAGAATTCGATGAATCTTGTTGATATTATTTTATGATATTATTTATCTATTCAAATTCTGATGAGGTTAAAAATTTGGCTTCACTCATATATATGTATTGCAAATATCTCCTAGCCACGGTTTTGCTGGTATGTGGTGTTGACTTTCAAATGTGTCTAATAATATAACAATTTGCATCTCTATGTGAAAGTATTAGAATATTAAATGAATGACAACGTTTAACCTTTGGTTCTAATACTAAGTTTCTGTATTTAAAATTTATGTATTCTTACTTTTTTTTTAAAGAGTCAGTCCTAAATGTTAATGCGTTGATTATCGTATGAACGCTGCTGAATAAAAATTGTCATTGAAGTGTTTTTTTTAAGGATTGCTTGAAATCACCTGTTATCAGTAGTCATTGAATTAATTGTGAGGTAACAGGAGAAATCTGAAGATGGTGTATGCTCATATTCTTGAAATTTCTTCAGGCTAGCTGAAAGTTTTCCAACTTATCTCACTGTTAGTGGCATGTAGATTAATTACTGGATGTCAATTCAACAAGTGTTCTCACTTAAGTAATTTTGCCGTTTGGCTGAATGACTACTCTTGTCGTATATCCGTTTTTGTTATTGCTTGATGTTGCTATCTGGAAAAACCTTTGGGAAACAGGCAACTCTAAAGAAGACCTTGATTTCAAAGGCATCAGTTCATCAAGCATTTCATCCTGAGGTGGGTAATGCAGATGAGATGCCTCAGATCTTCAGTGTTCAAGTTGTGGATCATTAGCAGGTGATTGAAACAAACTGACTCATCCAATGAGCCACTGAAACCTTTGTCTAATGTAACACACAAAAATGTAGGAGGAACCCAGCAGGTCATGCAGTATCTCTGGAGAGGAATGGGCAGTTGACAGTTTGGGCCAAGACACTTCATCAGGACTAATCAACTCATCAAATCCCGACGAAGGGTCTCGACTGAAATGTTGACCTGATGCATTTCTTCAGCATTTAATGTGTTTGGCTCTGGATTTCTAGCATCTGCAGAATTTCTTGTGTTTCTGAAACTTTGTTTAGTTGAAGTGCAATATTCATGCTGTTTGAGCACTTTCACATTCATGTCTGCTCTTCAAAGCCATTGTACTGTTTTATTAATGTGCTATTCCAGTAACAATAATGAATGACCTCGCAGGAAATTCAAGTAAAGAATTAGTTGATATTATATTGCTAAAATCATAATTACCAATACTTGTGTAGAAGCAATGCAAAAATACTAAAACTACACAGATTTTTAAGTGGCAAGAGGTTTTGTTTTATGTAATCAATTGAAGAATGGTGGTTTTGCTCAAGTTCAGTGAAGCATTTGATATATTGTCTGAATTTCTCTATGTTGTTTTCAGGTATCGGAGTGGAATTCGAGGTCATATGAAAGCTGTCGTCATGGATCTTCTTAGACAGTATTTGAAGGTGGAGATAGAATTTCAGCAAGGTTTGTCCATCTTTATCTAATTAACTCAAACTGGGAGCCACAAGTATTGGGGTTGCGCATCTTCTAAATTTGTACATCTTATCTGTGACTGCTCTTTGTGAGCTTTCTTTATTCTGTGGTGTCTCCATTGACTTCACAGAATTGGAAGATAGGTTAAAGTTCAAGGTAAATTTATTATCAAAGTATGTGTATATAACCATTTACTACCCTGAGATCCATTTTCTTCCAAGTGTTCACAGTAGAACAACAATAGAATCAAGGAAAAACTACACACGATCAGTGACAACCAACCAATGGGCAAAAAAAAAGACAAACAGTGGAAGTTTAAAAAATAAATAAATAAACAAACAATACGGAGTAGCAGTATGGAAAGCTATCTGATTCTAGACAAGCAATCCAGTAGGTCCCATTTCCCAATTCCGCTCAGAGCTTTACAAATACTTTTCTTTCAGCTATTTATCCAGCTTCCTTTTGAACAGTGCAATTGATGAAGACTGTTAGTAAAACAGTTATTTAGTGAAACTGCCTCCAGAAGTAAATTTTATTTTACCACTGATCAGCCCAATCACTCCTTTTACGGCCCTTGGCGGTTATAGCTCACCAGACTCCATGAATTTCAACAATGCATTTTGTCCTACAAGTTTATCCTAGATAAGGGCAACAATTTATAAAGCACCCTTTTATTTGAGGCGTTAAAGTACATTAGCTTTATTTGTCATATGTCCATTGAAACACACTGTACAGAGAAATACATTGTTTTGTATCAAATGAAATCAGCAAACATTCTGTCCACCATCCAGCAGGTGTCGATGTGCTTCCGGTGCTAATGTAGCATGCCCACGGTTCACTCCCCCTAACTGTACATCTTTGGAATGTGGGAGAAAGCCGGGGCACCAGCGGATAAAACACAGTCATGGGAAGAATGTGCAAACCCCTTACAGACAGCAGTGGGGATCAAATCCTGATCTTACAGCTAGTGCTGTAAAGCATTGCACTAACCGCTATGCTACTGTGTACCCCAGTGCCAGGATCAAGTTGTTTCTCGTGACATGCCTTCTTTATTGAGGTATCATAGGGACAGTTGTGAATTGAAACAATTTCTTGCCCGTTTAAGTAATATACTCTGTAAGATCTCAGATTCCAGCAGTGGATTTCCATTTCCACAGTCCCACTATATAATGTATCCCTTCTGTTTTTGCATTCTCTGCAGCTTTGGGCTGCAACCAGCGCCTGAGAACTAATGTGGTGGCTAGCGTAATGCTATTTCAGCACTGGCGATGTGAGTTCAATTTCCATTGCTTTCTGTAAAGGAATTTGTACTTTCTCCCCACAACCATGTAGATTTCCTGTGGGTGCTCTGGTTTCCTCTCACATTCCACGGACATAAGGGTTAGTAGGATACTTGGTCACTTGGGTGTATTGTAATTGGGTGGTGCAGGCTCATTGGGCTGGAAGAGCCTGTCACAGTGCTATATCACCAAATAATAAAAATAAATTAAATTTCAAGGCTTAATCAGACACTGGTCAGCAAAGAGGTTGATCTTGAGATCCACCCCCTGTGCTAGATTTCAGTCCTGGATCCCACACTTAGTCCATTCCAGGTATAAACTAGTCAGTGCTTCAGGGTTGAGTCATTGTGGTCAGAGTACTGGGGTTTCAAATTACTTCCTTTGTAGTGTTTAATAGCAGTGGTGAAAATTATATTTATATGAAGGGTTTAATTCCAGCTATTGAGAGGCAGTTTATAGATATGGCAATTATTAAGGGTAAGCTTGTACCATTTTAAAATTATATTGAAAAAATCTCTAAGATACTGTAATAATGGTGTTTCCATTTTACTTGGTAAATTAAATGTTATGATTTGTACATAGAAAAAAAATTGAAATGTTCTGAATTATATTGTTGCCTTGAACATAGTTGTGTCGCTTGGTGAATATTTGGACTACAGTTGATTTGCCACAAGATGGCAATAGTGTATTATTTGGTAATGCTTAGAAACTGACTGATCGTAAAGGGATGTTGTGTCTCGGCAGTAACAGGAATATTAATTGTACACTTAACACACAATATGCAGCCTCGTGTATGTTCCAGTAAAAGTGCATTTAAAATAAAATGTACAAATTACCCAGGTTGGATTCCTCTCCTCTTAATTAACTCACTGGGCCCAGGTCAGTATTACTGTGCTGTCTAGCAGCTTTAGCAGTAAAGATAGAATCCCTGTTCCTGATTGACTGGGAGTGACCCCTACTGGATGTACATACATATTGCCATCAGATAAGGATAGGATTGAGCCGAATTATTATTTCTATTGATGCAGAGAAATAGACAATCTTTAAGACTCCCAATTAGCCTTTGGATCTGAACTGAAATTTGACCACTGTTGTCTTCAGCCGAGGATGGAAAATATTTAACAGGACCGAATAATAATGAGGAAACTTTTATTAATGTTTTGATTGTTTGTGATTAACTGATGGGATTAGAGTTCTGTGACTTTTTGGTATCTGCTCACTTGTCTCTAAATCTTGACATGTTTTCCATAATCCAGGCGTGTAGTTGACCATAATTTAGAAGTAAATGTGGTCCATTGGCCATGTTGCCTAATGAAGGTGTCATTTGGAATACAGTTCTCTTTCGAGCATCTCGTGTCGGATGTACTCACTTTGAAGAGGGGTGATAACAAGCTTAATTAATGAAGAAAGGTTGCTTAAGGTTTGATTTTCTATTGAATTTGAAGGGGGAAGCAAGGTATAGTATTTCATGTTATTTTTAAGTCATGCCTACCATAGGAGTCTCATTATTCTAATGCAAGTCATTCAATGTGGGAAACTCTACACTGCGGAGAAAAGGGGATAATCTTAAAACTATAAAGAAGCTTTTGAGGGATAAAACTGGAAGAATTTTTCACATCAAGGCTTGCGGTGATGTGTTAAGGATATTGAAGAATGTGAATCAAGATTGCCTATGTGGACCTGCGGACATATCTACCATGATCACATTGAATGTGGAACAAGACTTGAGAGGTTAAATAATCAACATTTGTTCCTATACATCTGTGTCAACGTAATAAAAAAATATAGAAGGCAGGGCTTAAAGTTGTCTATTATCCCCCACCCACCCGCCCACCTGACAATCAGTTTGTCTGTTTTAGATTTGTTCAGTTTTTATGGCTAGGAGTATTGTAGTCCATGGTGCAGTGTGGTAGCCCTGAAATGGTGAAATAAAGGTGGTATTGGGAAAATCAGGATTCAGCATATGGAATTGAGATCCTTGTTCCTCAGGAAACAAAGTATTAATGCACAGTGTGTTTCAGCCTTGATCACGGAGTTTATCTGATGTGCAGTCTCACTTTGCTTTTTTTCATTAACAAGTAGACTTCAAATAAATTCTAAAGTTAAAATCATTTACATACAGGCCATTGCAACTGATTGGCACTAGAGTGATGGAGATATGACTGATCCCATCTGATTCCAGTCTCTTTCTAAATTCAAGTCAGTATGGTGTGGCAGTGATTCAGCTTTTCTCTTCTCTCCTGCTGTGTCTTTTTCCTGTCTCTTACTTGTCCACTTTCCTGAATGAGATTTATGAGTTCAGTGTAATTCCAGTTGGCAGCATAGTGGAGAAACGATCTAAATGTTCATTTGGAAAGAATTGTTTGTTCCGACTTGGATTTAGCATGAAAAGGTGCATAAATAAGAATAATCCCACAGATTTTTTCATGCAGATTTTTGCTCCTTCCTGGAAGCTCGTGGAGTAATAAAGAAATCAAACTTAAAAGTACTGAATACACAAAACGAAATTGTAGGGATTGGTAGTGATGCACTTAGTTTTAATCTACATAATTAATTCATGAACATCATATGGTTTAATAGGATTTGATAACTAAATTGGAGGGACAGGTTGTGGGATCTACTGAAACAGCTCAGGAGCTGCAGTAGGTCTTAGAAAAAAAGTCGCAGTTCAGCAGGACTGTGAATCAGTATGGATACAAGTGTGAATGTTGCATATCAGAAGAAAGCCTGACAGGCATTGGCTGTGAACGCAGTTGAATTTAAGAGGAGAAGCCAGCAGCTCTCTTAGAATGATTCTGGATTTGGCAAATTTTGCAAAGTAACTGTTGATCAAAGAGAGGGAGAAATAATTCTGAGTGTGTTGAGCCATATTGCTAAATTAGGCATTATGAGCCCAAGGTTAACATTCTGAAGTTGTGTATAATGTATCCTGAACACAGTTCTGGTCTGGGCACAGACCTGGTCTGGTCTGTCAGAGAAATGACAGAGATGTAGAAGTGGTGCAGAGAGAACTTAAGTGGTAGGAACAGCTATAAATATTTTGACTTTTTATTTGTAATAGAGGTGTCATAACCTGGAGCTCACGTGTTTAGTCTGTATGGTCCTGTTTATTTTGCTGGTATGCTCCATGACTTGCCTACCTAAGTAATGTATGTAAATTGATCAATAATTCTAAACCCTTCACTCTGCATTAAAACCACCGGTTGTGCTGTGACCATCCCACTATCAGCTGCAAACCAGAAATCGGTTGAAATGTTTGTGAGATCATGGTTGTGCTTCCATTGTGGTAGTAAAACAAATGAAGTTCCACCCATGCTGCACTTCAAGACATATTAGGTGAGCTGTTATCAGAAATGGAAAACGAATTTACACTCAATAAAGGCTGCATTTTGCAGATGCTGGAAATTTTGAGAAACACACACAACATGCTGGAGGATCTCATCAAGTCAAGCAGCATCTTTGAAGAGGAATAAATGATCACCATTTCTCTTCTTGCCTGCCATCGCCTTTCTCTGGTGTCCCTCCTTCCTTTTTTTTCCTCATGGTCTTACTATTCTCTCCTGCAACCCCTTACCTCCTCCACCTTTCACCTCCCAACCTCTTCATTTACCCTCCCTCACCCATCTATCTCCCCCCTCTCTTGGTTTTGACCTATCACCTGCCAGACTGTACTCCTCCCCTTCCTTCTACCTTCTTATTCTAGCTTCTTTGCCATTCCCTTCCAGTACTGAAAAGGGGCCTTGCCTGAAATGTTGACAGTTCATTTACATAAAGAAAATTACATTCAATGTTCTCTTTGTATTTTGCTGCTGGCCATTGAGATTTTGCAGTTATTTTCACTGAGTCTTCAGACAACTTTGTACAAATTATTCCATGATTGGCAAGATTTGCAAAAAAAAAAAAAAAATTGCCTCTCGAATCAGGATTTCAGCCAGCTCATTGTCATTCAGGCTGTGTTTGAGGGTGTATGATGTAGATCTCAATTACAATCTACCATTTGTATGAGACAGATTTGATGTTTCATCATTTAGATCATTTGAGTGATGTTAAGATTGCTATGGCAGGCAAGTAACCAAGCAGATTTTAACATGGCAAAAATCTGATACTTCAGGAATAGTACTTGCACAAAAAGGATATGGCAAAGTACATTGGGTCAGCATCCTTTTGATGCTGATTTAATATTGAATTTGTACTTTAGCCTTTAAAAACATTAGAGGTTGTGACAGAGTTCATACAGTCAAAGGGTTATGCAAGGCCAAACTTTGCTTTATAAAAGTGCAAAAGTGCTTGACCTTCCATTTGACAAGACATTCCCATTGGATGTCTGAGACACTTTACTTTGAGAAATTTGCATTCTTAGTTTAATTTCTTTTTTTCTTCAGTCTTGGTCTAATGGGTAAATCTGGCATTGTTTCATGATCTGCCAAAAGCACCGGTTTATTCTAGAACTGATGTTTTTTTGTACTTAGTCATTGAGATGTTGCCCAGCCATGAAGAGCAGCATAGCCTAGTCGGACTAAATGTTGTCCAGTCAACTGTGGGAGGGGATTGGAAATCATGAAATAGATATCTACTTCTGAGACCAGTTGGGTTCTGTCATTGCCATGGTGAGTTAACTTTGCCCTGAGACTATTTACAGACCAAGTATTGGTTATGAGCACTTCTAGTCTTTTTAACTTCATAGTTGTGTTTGAGATTGTGTCATATCTACCAACGTGAGACTCTAAGCATATTATCAGAATAGTCAAGTAACCAAAACTGCATTCATTTATTATTTCTCAACTCCTCCCTTGACCTTGTTATGTGTATATTTGTTTGAGACTCTTGTTTCATATTTGGTTCAGTTGGCTCAATATGTATTTACAGTACACATACCACCTAGCCTTGTCTTCAGCATTTGAAGTCAGAGCACAGAATCATTGTGTTCTAGATACTAAATGTTGATAACTTCAGCACTTCATTTGAAAGTGCCTAGATCTTGGCTTTAATTTGGAGTTCAAGCTTGAATGACAACAATTGCTAATAAGAGGAATTAACATGTTTGACTTTGGGAAAAGGCATTTTGAATCTGGAATTGGGATTTGTGGGCTGTTAAGAAATTTACCCTTAAAATAGCCACTAATTCATATTAAGTGTTGAGTATATTCTACTTCCTGAAGCTGATTTTTTCCCCCCTTTTTGAACACTTGCTTTAGTGAAAATATAGAAATTGCTAGTTGTTTAACCATCCAGAGGAGGGAGCTAATTCTCCAGATCATGAAGGGTTTCAGTTACTTTGTTTAAAACAAAGTTATTGGTAGTCTAGTACCCACATAGAGAAAACACTGGAGGAAAACAAGTGGCCATGCAGTCACTTCTGAAAGTAAGGATTATTCTGGCGTCGAACATTTTGGAATTAAGCTGTTGTGGATTGTCATGATTTGATGTCAATGGCCTTGATTTAGCTTTCTGCCCAATTTAGCCAGTATCTGAGATCTATGTATGGGGGAGAAAAAGTGAGGAGAGTGGGGCTGAAGGAATTGATTTGCTGGAGGCCAGAACAGACCCAATAAATCAAATGATCTCAGCCTCAAATCAGCAGGCAGTTTAGAGACACTCCCTTGCTTCTGTTTGCCACTGGATTAACAATGGACCAGTGCATAATTGCTGCATTATGACAGATCTCAAGATAAAATCAAACATAATATAAGCATCCAGCGTGTTAAAGAATAAAATTCCTTTCTGTGTCATCACTCTACATATTGCGCCAGTCTGCCCCAGTGGGAAGTTCTGGATTTGAAATTAGGAATCATTGACCTACTAAGGAATAAGTGTGCATTCAAAAAAAAACAGAGGGTGGTGAATCAGTGGAACTTGTTGCCACAGACAGCTGTGGAGACAAAGTCACTGGGTATATTTAAAATGAAGTTTGATAGCATCATGATTAGTCAGGATGTTTAGGGTAGTGGGGAGAGGGTGGGAGAATGGGGTTCAGGGAGATAATGATTCAGCCACAAAGGAAAGGTGGAGCAGATCTGATGGGCTGAATGGCCTCATCCTGTTCCTATATGTTATGGTCTTATTCTTCAACTGAGGTTGGGTGAGATAAAACTAGAGGTCATGGGCTAAGGGCAAAAGGTGAAATGTTTAAGGGGAACATGAGGGGGAGCTTCTTCACTCAGAGTATTGAGAGTGTGGAATGAGCTACCAATGGAAATGCTGGATATGATTTTTATTTCAATGTTTAAGAGAAGATTTAGATAGGTACACGGATGAGAGGGTTATGGAGGACTATCTTCCAGGTGCAGGGTTGAGAAGGGTAACAAATTGGCCATGATTGAATGGCAGAGCAGATTTGGTAGACTGAATGGTTTAATTCCGCTTCTATGTCTTACGGTCCTTTTAAAAAAAACTCTTAAGGTTTCCGCAGTTTAATTTTATTTATTGACCTTTCTAGCCCTTTGAGCCATTGTCATCCGCCAATCCCTGATTAAATCCTAGCTTAATCGTGAGACAATTTACAATGACCAATTGTAAATTGGAGGACACCAGAGCACCCAGAGGAAACCCATGCAGTCATGGGGAGAACTTACAAACTCCTTACAGGCAGTGGTGGGAATTGAACCCTAGTCGTTAGTACTGTAAAACATTTGCTCTCAACTACACTACTATGCCACCCCAATCTGTTGGTTTACCAGTTCTCCTTTGGAGGCCTTATCAGCTAAAATCTTCAATGAACTATAACTAAGATATTTATTTTCAGACTTGAATTTGATACCCTTGGCTGGAGAGCTATTGACCATTTATTACTCCATATATTGGTATTAGTAAAGTATGTGGACGTGTTTCTTAGCTGTGCATGTAAACAGAAAACTGTCCTTACAAAGAAAATTGCCAAATATTACATGGCTGTTTGTGTCTCTGCCTGTGAATAATCTAATCTATTTCAAAGTAGCACAAGTACTTTAATAAAGACCAGTATCCTTTGGGGACTAAAGTAGAAAGTATAAGAGCATTGGTTTAAGTCAGAAAATACATGCAGAGCAGCAATTAAATTCTAAACATGAGATTCTGGAGGAACACACCAGGTCCAACAGCATCTATGGAAAAGAATAAAAATTTATGTTTTGGGCCGTGACTCTTCATTAAGAGGGAAAGAAACGGGGCCAGTGGGGGGGGGGGGGGGGGCGAGGATATGGTTAAGATCCCAGGACAAGAAGGAGAGAAGTAGTACAATCTGAAAGGTGATAGGGAAGGTAAGTAGATGGGGGTGGGGGGGGGGGATGAAGTGAGAAGCTGGGAGGTGATAAGTGGAAAAGACAAAAGGCTGAAGAAGAAGGAATCTGGTTGAAGAGGAGAGTGGGCCATGGGAGAAAGGGGAAGAGGAGGAGTACCAGAGGGTGGTGATAAGTATTTAAATTCTGACATCCAACAGACGTAATAATTAAACATGGTGACTTTAAATGAACATGGCATTCAAACGCAGGCTGACATTGAGATAAGAACAACATGCAGTTCATTAGATCATATAACGTACGTGATTATGAATCAAATATCATCCACTTTTTAGACCCAGCAGAAACAATGGGAAAATCTAAAAGAAGCTTGCTGTTATCTGTACTGAATCAGCAGATAAGTTGCCTTCGCCTTGTTATTTACCATACTGGTTAATAGTAGAGGTGACTGCCAGAGCATATATCCACAGTAGAGATAATTGCATGAGCATGCAGGGGTGACTGCATGATCTTTAGTAGAGGTGACTGTGAGAGCATATCACCTAGCCATACAATGGTGGGATCCGGTTTTGAGGTTGAAGTAAAGCACTGGTCTGATAACGTCAAAGCTTGAAGCTGTGGGCTTAGAGATTGATGCTATAGCGATAAAGGCCTGTAATGCAAACTACCACTTCAGCTAAATGAGGAAGTAAAGCCAGTCAGGTTTGCAATTCGTTAAGCTTGGGTTTTAAGGGCATTAAGCTGCGAGGGGAAGATGTGGAAGTATGCATGTGAAAGTCCAATTCTGGGAAAGGTGTTGTCATTTGGTTTCAAGACCAGAGAAGTAGGTGTGGATTTTGTATGTAGATCTAAGGAGTACCGTGAAAGGCCAATTAGTATCATGTTGACAGACTTCAAAATGCAATTAATTGTATTTGGATTTGTGTAGATGGATAAAATATCAGAATGTTTTTATTATAATTGTATGTATTTTAGGGTTATGATTTAAATTACTTTGTTTTTATTATACTGTATATTGAATATAGAGTTAGTCTCATTTGAATGGTCTGAATCAGAATTTGTGAAATGTACACAAACAAAATATCATGGCAGTAAAATATAACCTGCAGGAAATAAGCTTAAACCATGTTTTTATTTTATTGGCAGGAGGGTTGTACCAAAGTGCTTTTAAATATACTGGAGCTTCTTTGGGTCTGATGAATTGAGTTCACATTGATAAGAAATTCTCAACATCAGAATTCTTCTTGACAGGTTTCACTGTAAGATGAAAGTTCAAAAGATTTCTCTGAGGAAGAAGAATAGTGGCTGAAAAGATGGCCTTCATGCTGCTCCAAAAGAATGATATTTATCTTTAATATCTTTTTCAAACTGCAGGGCATTATGAGAAATGTGTATTTATTCTTCGAGAGGACCATAAAGGAGACATGACTACCGTCCTGAACTACATCTTCTCTCACGCCCAAGTCACCAAGAAAAACCTTCTAGTTACAATGCTTATTGTAAGTTGAGCTTTGTTATGACCACAAATTCCAGCTTCCAGTGTGCTAATCTCAAGCGATAGGTCCATATAGTATTTCATGTGATTTTAAGTAATGCTTGCCCATAAGAATCTCATTATTCTAACACAAAGCAGTATTTCCTTTGAGATTTCTGAAGTAGCTTTGAGCTGGGCTGTTCATTTCTCATGTAATCATGCCGCGGTGATGGAGAGCGAAACGGCAGCTGTTCTCTTTGCAGGCCTTCAATTTTCTTCAGAGTCCAGTCATTGAAGTGTGTAATTACATGGGGGTGTCGTGGAGGTGCTAGTCCTTTTCAAAGAGTGGGAGACTGCTTTGTTCACTGACATTGTGCGAGGGCAGGCTGCGCCCGGTTCTACTGCTGGCATTTTACAAAGGACAAAAAAAAGGAAACTTGCACATTGATAATAAAAGAACACTTTGCTGAGCTCCTGGAAAAATAATTAAAGTGTGATTTATAAAATAAAGTGGATTTTTCTTTTCTTTGTTATAGGTTGCAAGAAAGGGCCAGGTGATTTTGGTCACTGAATTTTCATTAAAGCTTCATTAAATGCCTATTCATTATGTTTTTGAATTAAAAGAAAACAAATATATAAATTTCAATGTATAAATATTTGGCTTTACAAGAAAGGAATATTGTATATTCAGTAAAGGAAGAGGACTGGAGAATCAGTGCAATTTTTGCTTATTATTTCTCATCACTCTTTGTCCTTTGACACCTTTTTTATTAATACTATAATTAGAAGTGCATTTTGCCCCATGTAATTTTTGAACTTAAAGATTGTGTCACAATATTGAAGTTCTCAGTGTTACCACAGTATTATCCCTGCCTCACTCCCTAGTAAGTGTGAATGTTGACAAGATTTCCGGGTATTGCTACTTTTAAAATCCTGCATACCTGCATGTATGATTCCGATTACATTTAACTGTTATCATGACTAGGCAGCCAACTATTTTGCACTGTAAAAGTTCCTTTCAGAAGTTATTTACATGACATGTGAAGGTATGCAGTTAACTGTCATTCACTGTGTGTTTCGTGTGGGGGGGGGGGGGGTGGGTGGAAATCTTGTCTTTGTTTGGTACTAGCATATTTTGGCCGAGCTTCTGTTTTATGAAAGGCACTGGATTGATTCCCCTTAACCTCACCCACCATCGGGAGTTCCACACATTGTTCCTGCTCACATCCTGGCTCGAAGTGGAGAGCCAAACGTGCTGATATCTGTGGCCTAGAGTTTGGCAGCAAGGCCTTGTTGGCAAGGGGGCTTCGGGTGGTGTTCAGTTGGCTTTGACAGAAAACTAGTTAAAGTCAGGTTTATTGACATAGACACAAGTGCATGTATACACAAGTATAATGAAAAGCTTACAGCCCCATCACAGGTACATGGCATCAGATAAGTCACATTTGTAAGAAAATCACAAATGAAATGTAAATTGTACGGATTTTTACAAGAAGGAACACAATTAGAACAAAACACAAAGTTGGTTTTAGTGCAGAATGATCAAAATGATCATACTTTTGCGAGACTGTAATGATTCGGGCTGTGCAGGTTAGTTCAAGAACTGAATGGTTGAAGGGAAGTAGCTGGTCCTCTGGGATTTCAAGGTTCTATACCCTGTGCCTGAAAGCTTTGCCATCAGTCAAAGTCTCTGATTGGCTTTAATGACTTTTAATTCTCTGATGTGAAGAGATTATAAAAATTGATGCTAATGATTTTTTAAAAAAAGTTATTAAGAATCTTAATTGTTGCATCTCCAGGGAAAGTATAGATGAGAGTGAAGATATAAAGTAGTGTTTGGGGAGATTTGTTGTTTTGGAAAGCTGAAAGATGGGAAGATGGCAGCATCACATTGCAGGTGTTGAAAATTGCAGAGGATAATCCTTCAAGTGAGGAAAATTCATGGTAGAACCTGAGGATGAACCAAGCCTTCTTGTAGGGAGACAAAAGCATTCACTGGAGGCTGGGTGTTGAGCCATTGTACTTCCTGGTAGCTTGTTTGTCTTCATTCACATCTTGCAACCTTGGCAAGATGCAAAACCAGAGGTACTTTGAGTAAATGTTCATAATTGGGTGCGGGGTCGAGAGTTGGCACTCTGTTTATTGCTTTATTCAGTATTTTTTTCTTCATTCCGCATTTACTGGCTTTGTAATGTTGTACACTGTTGCAGACTGCATTCTAAAAGACCATTTGCCTTTTGGCTTGGTTAGGGAACGGGGATAAGGATCGGCTTGAAAACAGAGAAAGCTAGTTCTAAAGGAACCAAGAGTCTTATAAAAATGTGGAACTTGATAAATATACGAACTATAAGATCGTGCAGAGATTTCAGTACAGTGCACAAAGGGTAAAAGGAATTTGAAATGAAGAAATAACTCTTAAGGGTAAATTGTATCCTTTTCTGCAATTTGTTTTGTTTTAAGTTCTAGTTTTTCAGTCCCACATTTGATCTTCAAACCAACACCTTTACTATCTGAGAAGATAGACTTATGGTGTCTTGAATAAGAAATAGCCTATGTACCTCTACAGTTTATTGTAAGGAAATTGTGATGATAACGTAACACAAGCTTATAATTTTTGTATTTTGTTGCAGACCTTTTATTTTAAGGGTGGATACTTGAAACATACAAGAGGCAATGTTACTACTTAGCACCATCTTTATATTTTGTGGGTTAAAAAAATTAATTCTGCAATTAATTTTCCATGCTAATTTTTTTTTCTATTTAATTTATCTTTATGAAAAGCAGTTGCATTTCTAATGTATTTTCTTTTTCTTTTGCACTTGTTTGTTTTCAGGACCAGTTGTGTGGTCGGGATCCTACCCTAACTGATGAGCTGATTGCTATTCTAACTGAACTAACGCAACTAAGCAAGACTACCAATGCAAAAGTAGCTCTCCGAGCTCGGCAGGTATGGATGATGAGTTCGACTTTGTGTCAGTTCAGATAATACTCCAGCTTGTGTATATTGTAACACTGAAAATGTGAATGCTGCTGGCAAGGCAAAGTCTTACTTTGTGGTTTGTTCTTCACCAAAAAGGATTAGCATGCCTTTCAGAGCTATAGAATATCCCAAAACAATATAAAGCCAAATAATTACTTTTGAAATAGTGTAATATAGGGAATCTCTTCCCCCAGTTTGCACACATCAGTGAGCTGAATGGCTAGGTAATTTATTTCTTGTGCAAGCTGGGAATTAATCATTGACCAATGTAGCAGCAAAACAGCTTTGACCTGATCTGAGGGAAAACAAAAAAAATGGTGGAGCAATACACACAAAATGCTGAAGGAACTCGGCAGCTCAGGCAGTACCTATTGAGAAGAATAAACAGCCAATGTTTCAGGCCGAGACCCGTTATCAAGACAGGTCCTAGCTATAGATGCTGCCTGACCTGCTGTTATTCCAACATTTTGTGTGTATTGCTCTGGATTTCCTGCAATTGCAGAATCGCTTGTGTTTAAAAGATGGTGGAAATGTGTAACAGATCAAGCAAGAGAAAGGATGTAGAATTAATGTTTCTGAAAGACGACCTTCTCCAGACATACAATACATGTTCCTATGACGGGCCATGTTGAATTGACTTTATTACTTACATCCTTCACATAGATGAGTAAAAATCTTTACGTTACATCTCCGTCTTAATGTGCAACATGCAATCATAGTAATTTATAACAATTTATGATAAACAGAACAGTCAGTGTAACATAGAAATACACTCAAATCAGCGTGAGTTAATCAGTTTGATGGCCTGGTGGAAGAAGCTGTCTTGGAGCCTTTGGTCCTGGCTTTTATGCTGAGGTACCATTTCCCAGACGATAGCAGCTGGAATGGATTGTGGTTGGGGTGACTCAGGTCCCCAATGACCCTTCGGGCCCTCTTTTCACACCTGTCTCTGTAAATGTCCTGAATAGTGGGAAGTTCACAACTACAGATGCACTGGGCTGTCTGCTCCACTCTCTGCAGAGTCCTGCGATTGAGGGAGGTACAGTTCCCATACCTGGCATTGATGCAGCCAGTCAGGATGCTCTCAATTGTGCCTCTGTAGATGGTTTTTAGGAATTGGGGGGGGGCCAATACCAAACTTCCTTAACTGTCTGAGGTGAAAGAGGTGCTGTTGTGCTTTATCACCACACAGCTGGTGTGTACAGACCACGTGAGATTCTCGGTGATGTGTATGCCGAGGAACTTAAAGCTGTTTATCCTTTCAACCCCAGGTCCATTGATATTAGTAGGGGTTAGCCCATCTCCATTCCTCCAATAATCCAAAACCAGCTCCTTTGTTTTTGCAATATTGAAGGAGAGGTTGTTTTCTAGAACCATATGTCAGAGAGTTCACTTCTTCTGTGTAGGCCACCTCGTCGTTGTTTGAGATTAGGCCAATCAATGTAGTATCGTCAGCAAATTTAATTAGCAGATTTGAGCTGTGGGTGGTGACACAGTCATCCACTCTTACCACCTGCCAGCGATCTGACAGGAAGTCCAGGATCCAGCTGCACAAGGCAGGGTCAAGACCAAGGTCTCTGAACTTTCTGTTGAACCTGGATGGAATTATGGTTTTGAATGCTGAACTATAGTCCAAGAACAGCATTCTCACATAAGCATCCTTCTTCTCCAGATATGTAAGGACGGTATGTAGAGCAGTGGCTGTTGTTTCTGTCGATCGGTTGTATAAGTAGGTGAATTGTAGTGGGTCCAGTTTGGGTGGTAGCACGCTGCAGATGTAACCCCTGATCAGCCTCTCAAAACATTTGCTTATTATTGAGGTGAGTACAACAGGAAGCTAGTCATTCAGTCATGTTACCTTGGTCTTTTTTGGTACAGTGACGATAGTGGATAATTTGAAGCAGGAGGGCACTGTACACTGGGAAAGAGAGAGATTAGAAATGTCTGTGTAAACGCCTACCAGTTGTGCTGTGCGCATCCTGGATGCTGTCTGGTCCCACAGCCTTGTGACTGTCCACTCGTTGGAAACATCTGCGTATCTTGGGCTCAGAGATGACCAGGTTGCAGGTTGTAGCGGTGGCTTTCCTCGGAGGCTCAGAGTTAGCGTCATCAAACCGAGCGTAAAAGCAATTGAGCTCGTCTGGGAGAGAGGCTGTGATGTTGGTGGCACCACTACGTTTGGTTCTGAAGTCTGTGATGGTATTCAACTTTCGCCACAAGTCACACATGCTACTCATTGTGAATCTTGACTCAGTCTCGTCCCTGTATTGTTGTCTCGCAGCTTTGATTGCTTTGCACAGATCGTAGCTGCTTTTCTTGAGCTCCTGCTGATTGCTGGCAGTGTAAGCTCTACGTCGCGTGGTAAGGGCTGCTCGCACAGAGCTATTGATCCAGGGTTTCTGGTTCGGTAAGATGCTGATCGGCTTCTGGGGAACAACATCATCAATGCGCTTCCAGTTGAAGTACGTGACTCCATCTGGGAACTCGAAAACATCCTCATCATGGAAGACGCTCCAGTTGATGTCGTCGAAGCCGTCCTGCAGCACGGAGGCCGGTTGGTCAGACCAACAGTGGACGGTTTTAACTATAGCCACCTCTTGTTTCAGCTTCTGCCTGTATGTCGGCAAAAGCAGGATCAAAGAGTGATCTGATTTTCCAAAAGCTGGGTGAAGGAGAGCCTAGAAGTGTTATAGATGGGAGTACAACAGTTGGCACGTGTGTTATCTCCACGAGGGCTCAGCTGGATGTGTTGCCAAAACTTCAGGGAGATTTCGTCAGCGATGCTCGATTAAAGCCGTCAGCGATGATGAAGGCAGCCTCTGTGTGTGCAGTCTCCAGCATGTTGATGATATGTCCCTGACATATTATCTCTACTCTCCACAGGCCCTGCTTTATCTAAGGTGCATTTAGGAAAGAGTTGCATTTTTATTTGCTAAAGCCAGTTAATTTATCTATTTTGCTGGGAACTGTAGTCTATCGTTTCAAGAAGGACAAGTTGTAGAGCTATTGCAGTAAAGTGAAGGCTGCTGCCAAAAGGAAAGGCTGGTTGTATTTGACACCTGAAAGGACTATTGCTTTCTTACTGCCTGTTATACCACAGGCGTTTAGAGCATCAATGAAGGTGGTGTTCTGGGCTTCTTTCATATCAGTAGCTTCCTCTTGATTTTCAGTATTGCAGGTTCTGGGTGGAGACTCGAGAATATTGTTGTGCTTGGTTGTATGAAGGTTCTTCATTGCTGTTTCCACAACAATTTTTTGTTTTACCACTGGGTTGTTAGCCCTGAGCTGAACCCCTGAGCCTAGCCTGTTCTCTACCCTTTGTCCTGTTTGGCATGACTGACCCTACCAAGAGCCAAAACGTAAAGGCCTCACTCCAGCCAACATAACTCTCCGGATCACTTGACGCATGCAAGCCTCCAAACCACGGCCTCTTGGAGGTGCAAAGGTGATGAACAGATTTTTTTTTAAGTGGTACTTTGGAGTGGTCTTTAGGATTTGGGTGCTTCATTCAAGGTGAATTTTGAGAATCATAGAGAAAGTAACTGATCTAGGATCTGGGTAGCCAATGGAACACAAAGGTTTGATTGTGAGAGTGGATAGGAACCACCATCTCCTTGCAGTATTTGCCTCCTGAATTCAGAGTTTAGGGGCATTGCATAGGGTGTAAAGCATGTCTCATTAACTTCAGTGCCGAATTCAAGTGGGTGCTGGCCTTCGGAGATACCGATCAGAGTAGTTCAAGTTTGAATATTACGATTTTATTTTTTTCAAGAGAAAATAAAAACCTGCAGCTTTGGAATTTGAATGTTAAATTTCCAAGACTACATGTTACAAGTTCTTGAAGTTAATATAAGCACCTTGAAATTAGTGTGAAGTATGCTGACTGAAAGGTTTTTTAAAAAAAAAACCCATGCTGGAAATACTAAATAAAAATGGAAAGTCCTGGAGGTACTCAGGAGGGCAGGCAGCATCTCTGGAGAGGAGTAAATTGTGGTCAACTATCACAGCAAACAATGAAGAAGCCAGCATAGTTGAATCTGATTTGAAGGGTGGCCCATGTTGGTGCGTCGCAAAGCCGAGGAGTAATGTGTTCGAGACGGGGTTGCAGGTGGAGTTCGTATCACTGTCGCAGTTAGAGTGAATGATTTGGAGAGGAGTCGATGCCGAAGAATTTCAATGCCCATCCACCTAACCTGGGTGAGAGGTAGGATCACTCCAGGCATCGAGCTGGTTTGGTGAGATCGAGAACAGCTTTGGGCGATGCAGCCTAACTTTATCGCTGTGCCGGAGCCCAGGTCCTAGAGTGAAGCACTACCCAGTGTTTGGATAATGTAAACATAGGTTCTGATAGACTGGAAATCCCAACTGTCGGGACCGGAGGCAAGGGTCGAGTTGATTTTGCTCGCTCTCCTTCGATATTCATTCCTCTTTCCAGCGGCTGTTATCTCTGCAAGTTTCACACTTTTTCCCCCCTCTAACTGAGATGGGTAAGATGAATAGGCTTGGGCCTAATCTGGTTGCTCTGTAGAGCGGATCTAGGGACTCAATCTGGTCCAATATGCTGTCGTTTACTTCGATTGTTTGTCTGATATGTGTGTGTTTGTGTTTTTTTTTCCCCCTTTGATGGTCTTTTTTTAAAATGGGTTCTTCAGGTTTCTTGTTTTATGGCTGTCTGTAAGCAAACAAATGTCAAGATGTTTAACTTATACATTCTTTGATAATAAATGTTCTTAAATCTTGAATCTTGAATTAAAGCTTGGTAATTCTGAGAGCAGTTTTCATTACAGTCCTGGTGGGGGGAATCAGAATGCGATTCTGATGTTATGATCTTTTATAAACATTCTTGGTAATGAAGACATTAAACCTTTGAACTAGCCACTTCCTTTTGAAACAATGTTTGTTTAACAGAATAATTATCACCAGGATAGTGTTTTTTTCTTCATATAAATATGATTGCCTACCCTTGGTTAATATTTGGTGACTGAATAACAGATGGAAATGGTCCTTCACTATTCATATACATCTGTTATTCATCTGTTAATCTGCTGTTAATCTTGCCAAGTAATTGACTCAATGCCCTTGGAAATGGTCCTTCACTATTCATATACAAGGGCATTGAGTCAATTACTTGGCAAGATTGGATGTGTACAGTGGATTCCTTTTCAGCAAAGATGTTGTGAATCTGTTCGGATATAATTACAATTGGACAGTTCTTGTATTTGTTTCATGCAAGCCTGCAAATCACAAGATTTAATACGGTTAGTTTCATAATTTGAGAGTTGAACTCACCATTTACACAATGCAACAACCTGCAGTCATTTAGTGCCTTTAAACTGAAGAAGTATCACAAATACTTTATGGAGGCATAATCAAACATTGGAATTTAGGGCAAAGGTTATGAAAGTCTTGTCAGAGAGGAGTTTGGAGGAGCTTCTTGAAGGTGGAGATCCAGATGGGACACTGGGTATTTTGATGACTAACGACGTACACAAGATTTAAATGTCTGCCAGAGTAAAATGACCCCCTACTGTGGAGTGGGAAGTTTCTGGATGCGCTTTTGCAATGTAGCTCTCACTGCGTGAGAATTATGTGCTTCTGGTTTCAGGCCAGTGCTATGGATGGGTACTCCCACAGGGTTATTTTGATTAAATGTCTTTGAAGTTGTTTTGGAAATTAGATGTTACCTTCATTGTACTCATTGATATTCTATCAGATGCAGATTTTCATTAACTATAATTTGTTAACGGTTTATCATTTGAGGGAATTTGGTACGGCCACTTGCTGTCTACTTTGTGTAGTTTCCATTTAGTGCAGTTCAATTTTCACTCTTTAACTGCTTATTGTGGTTATTGTTGGAGATCCGCAAATAATATTGTTTTATTTTTAAAATTGGTATAATTAATTTTAGTTGAGCATTTTATTTGAAAATGCACAGTGTAATACATTTCTTTTTGTGGTTCTCTCTTCACAGGTTTTGATCGCATCACACTTGCCCTCTTATGAGCTGCGTCACAATCAGGTGGAGTCTATCTTCCTCTCAGCTATTGACATGTACGGTCATCAGTTCTGCATCGAGAACCTTCAGGTGATTGTAGCTGCTTCCTGTATTTCCAATTGTAATACCAATCTGTATATAGTTGTTCTGTAATAATGCCTCTGGCCACTGGGGCACTGATTATCCTTTCTGTTTTAAATAGACATTCTGGTCAAATGCCATTGATGTTTAGAATGTAGAACAGTACGGCACAATACAGGCCATTTGGCCCACATGTTCTGCCGACCCTTACTTTAAAATCAGTGTCACCCTTCTGTCCCACATAGTCATGGCACAGTTGCACAGAGTTAGCGCGATGCTATTCCAGCTCGTGGCATCAGAGTTTGGAGTTCAATTCTGGCGCCAGCTGTAGGGAGTCTCTGTATGTCCTCCCTGCGGAGTGCGTGGGTTTTCTCTGGATATGCTAGTTTCCTCTCACAGTCCAAAGACGTACTGGGTAGGTTAATTAGTTAATATAAATTGTCCCATGCTTAGGTTAGGGTTAATCGGGGTTGTGGGTTACTGGGCCTGCATGGTGTGAAGGGCTGAAAGGCCTGCTCTGTGCTGTATCATTCAATAAATAAACACCCCTAATTTTTCTTTCATCCACCTGCCTGTCAGAGAGTCTCTGAAATGTCCCTAATATATATACCTCTACCATCAACTTGGGTAGTGAGTTCCATGCACCAACTAATCACTGTTTTTTTTTAAAAAAAGCAAACAAAAGAAAAAAAAAATCCCCTGAGCAGTATCGGTTCAGTGGTGTGAATCGGCAAGTGTACGTGCAGCTGATTAATTGGGCCTCCTACTCGTGGAGGGCTCTTTCGTCAGCACGGGTTTTCAAATAAGCGTAGCTCCCACTTTTATGTTGCACATCGTGTACCATTACAAACGTGATTCAATAAAAATGTTTAGTCATTCTTGTTTGGTGCATATGTAACATTTGGTGATGAGAATGGAATTTAAACAAGAATGACAGCCTTACTCCAAGCACCTAATCTGTTTTGGGCCACAGCTATGGCAAAACTGACTCTTGGAACCTGGTTATAATGGAAGGAAGCCTTTCTGGACCACATTGAACTCCTACCAATTTTAACACCAGCAGCAAACATGGATGAAGCACTTGGGAGAACTCAGCCAGAAGTACTTCGATACTCTGCACCTATCTGAACAAATTAGAACTGACAGACTCATTTGATCTATCTGGGAGTCACAGGACAATGTCCTTTATGGCACGCTTCATGTTTTCACAACTACAGAGACCTCCACTGAGAAAGTGGATGAATTCATCTCAGGTCTGACCCTCCTGGTGCAGAAATGCAAGTATAAAGATATTCAGCCGAGCAAATTCGAAGAAGCGATGCTTATTGAAGTGTTGATTGTTGAAGCCTAAAACTGGAGGACACAGGAACACAATTTGTCCAGCGATGAAGCATGCTCCATGGCTCACCACTGATTCAGGCAGTACTGGAAAAAGAGCCCCCTCCCAAAAACCGTCAATGCTGGCCAGTGGTTGCCGACCCGCAGGCCTATAGTCTCCACAGTGATCACATAAATCTTCACAAAGATGCCATTGTGTGGGGGGAGTCATGCCCAATGGTCCGATTGTAAGCATAAAGAGTCAGTCTGCCAGTTCTATCAGAAGGTGGGGTACCTTGAGGTGCTGTGCTTTGTTGGGAGCAATGTGCCGTGAGAAAACTGCAGAATTCAACCATCAATTCCACACAAGGAGACAGCTAGAGCAAAGAAGTGGCCACTATTTTCCAAACCTATGACATGGGCCATCAAAAGCAGCCGTCTTACTTTTGGTTACATGCACAGTAGATAACCATCCCAATGAAATTTGAGCTAAGTACGTGGTCAGCCATCACAATGGTAAGCAAATTATCCTTATGCTCAATTCCAAAATTATGACTGCTGAGATCTGTGTTCTACATCTACGCTGGAGATGGTGTGGTGTCTTTACAGCAGAAGTGGTTCACGAGGGGGCATGTTTCATTTACCTGTGTATGTGATCGGGAGAGCAACAGCCTAATTTGCTGAGCAGAAATTAAATTAAATCAATTTCATTGGTACTGTCATGCTTCAGCTCTATTAGTGGGACCCCTGCATTGGATTCTCTATTACAAAAGTACCACTGAGGTTTTCAAGCTGACACTTCTGGTCAATATTGTGTTCTGGTGGCTTAGTTCACATTTAAGGAGAACTGCCTGCCTAAGTTTTACAAGGCCGTGTACAGTGGGCCCAAAGGTAGAAAAACTTGACTAGCCACAGAGACCAGATTTCCTGCAACTGGCTGTCCAGAAGTGAATTAGTGGCATGCAAGAGGCTATAAAACTAGAATGCACACTAGTCTGCAAACGTTTGGTGCCAGAGATAAAGTCTACATATGCATCTCAAGGAAGAAAATTGGCTACTGGCTGTCTTTCAGCATTGTCACAGTCAAGTGGCAGAACTTGAGCTGACAGGCAGGCGAATTGTTCAGTGACATTTGGATCATGTGCGTCAGCAAATTGACAGGGGACCCAGCAGCATCCTCTGCTGATGAAGCCAGTATCCCAGCAGATGAACCAATGGATGCTTCATCAAGAGAAGAGGAGATTCACAGTCCACTGCCCTTGAAATTGGCTAACAAGGAAGGGACAGAGAGGGAAGCTGCCTCTGCAGCAGTTCATGGGAGTGCGCTGGCCCACTGACCGGTGCCAAGCGGGACTGACGTTTCATCATTTCTCTCACTTTACCTCACTTATTCCCTTGGCCGGCTGGCGGCGCAGTGGCATCAGCGCTGGACTCCAGAGCGAAGGCTTCAGAGTTCGAATCCAAGTTGGGCCACCCCCGAGCACGCTTTCCACCCATGCCAGGTTGAGGATGAGCTAGCCACTCGACCTCGTTTAAAAAAAATAATACAAGGGTCGAGTCAGGAACATTCATATCATGGCCCAGTTAATCTGACAGAACACCAGTCCTGACACCATGTGCTAGACAAGAATGGCTGACTGTCTGGTGCGACATGTTTACAAAAAACTTATTCTCTTCCTCTGTGGTTCCCATCTAGAGGAGAGGGGGCTGAACTACATTCGATTGAATGCATGAATTCACGTGGCTGATTGATTGTGTCGTAAATCGATTGGGTCTCCTATACGCAGAGACTCGTGGGTTTTCGAGTGCGCACATCTTGTTTGTAGCTCCCACTCTGCAAGTTGCCCCGCATACGCCATTACTAACATGACTCAGTAAAAATGTTTAATCAGACTACCCCATTGTCATTCTTGCTGAATGCATATGTAATGCCCCCTATACTTTGCTCCAAGCACCTTAAAGCTGTGCTTCCTCATGTTCGCCATTTCTGCCCTGTGAAAAAGTTTCTAGCTTGCCACTCCATCTAAGTTTCTTAATCATCCTGTACACCTCTCGTACTTATTCTCTTCAAAGAGAAAAGTCCTAGCTTGCTCAACCGATCTCCATAAGACGTGCACTCTAATCCAGGCAGTATCGTTGTAAATCTCTGCACCCTCGCCAACATCCTTTCTATAATGAGGCAACCAAAACTGAACATAATGCTGTCAAGTGTGGTTTAACCAGAGTTTTCTAGAGCTGTCACGTTAGATCGTAGCTCTTGAATTCAATCCCCTGACTGATGAAGGCCAACACACTTTATACGGCCTTAACCATCCTGCAGCTTGCAGTGCATCTTTGAGGGATCTATGGATGTGAACCCCGAAATTGCTCTGTTCCTCCACATTGTTAAGAATCCTAACATTAACCCTGCACTCTGCCTGATTCAGGCTTAACCTTCCAAAATGAATCACTTCAAGCTTTTCCAGAGTGAACTCCTTCTGCCACTTCTCAGTCCAGCTCTGCATCCTATCAATGTCCTGTTGTAACCGACAGCAACTTTCTACACTGTCTACAACACCACCAACCTCTGTGTTATCTTCAAATTTACTAACCCACTCTTCCACTTCATCCACGGTATTTATAAAATTAGTAAAAGAGCAGGTGTCCCAAAAACAGATCACTGAGGAAAGGAACACCAGTAGTTTCCGACCTGCAGGCAGAATATGCCCCATCTACTACCACCCTCTGCGTTCTTTGGGCAAGCCAATTCTACATCCACACAGCTGACTTTCCCTGGATCCCATACCTACTGGCTTTTTGAATGAGTCTACCGTGGGAACTTTGTCAAACATCTTACTAAAATCCATATGCATCCAGTTGCCTTCTCCGCCGTCTATTTGTCTTATTATTTCCGCAGAGAATTCAATCAGTCTCATGAGGCATGACCTACCCCTCACAAAGCTATTCTTAATCACACTATTCTTGTCCAAATGTTCATAAATCCTGTCCAATAGTGCGCTCACTACTGACGTATGACTCTCTAATCTATAATTCCCAGGGTTATTGCTAATACCTTTCTTGAACAAAGGAATAATATTTGCACCCTCTAATCATCTGGTACTATTACTATGACTAGTGAGGATGCAAAGATCATCGCCAAAGGTGCAGCAGTCTCTTCCCTCACTTCCTGTAGTAACCTGGGGTATATTCCATCTGTCTGAGGATAAATATCTTAATGTTTTTTGGAAGTTTCAGCACATCCTCTTTCTGAATGTGAACGAGTTCCAGCATATCAGCCTGTTCTGTGCAGAAGTTGATACGTGCAGCTGGCCCAAAATATTGACTGTTTATTCCCCTCCATAGATGCTGCCTGATTTGCTGAGTTCCTCCAGTATTTTGAGTCTCTTGCACGAAATTTCCAGCGTCTGAGGAATCTTGTGCGTTTAAGTAATCAACTTGGGGGAAAAAAATGAAGAAGTGTAATAGAAAGGGAGTCTGAAGTTAATGTACTTCTTCATGTTAAAAAGCAGTGCCAGAGAGTAGAAACACTTCTGTGCTGCTGGAAAAGAAAAGCAGCACCTTGGAGACCTCTTTGACTTGGTCAGATACTATTGTACTCTTCTTTTGCTGAGGACACATGCAACACCTACTTGGTCTTCAGCGAGAGATCTTGCATATGAATTTGGGGTGAAAAATTGTAGGGGTGGTCTCATAACTGTACAACACAGAACAGATGCAAAATAGTGTACCATCTGGTTACGTTCACTAGATACTGTTACTCCCTGTGTTATGTGGGGTGATGTTGTGGAGAGTTTGCATTCCCAGAAAACTGCCTGTATTGTGATTTTCTGGAACGTGAAGCCACCCCCGTGTATGCATCAAGAAGTAGGGGTTGGAAAAGAATAAAAATTGACATGCACATTTTATGGGACTGAAATTTTATTCTATATCTCAGAATTTTTGATAATGATTTGTGAATTCCTATAAGGGCTAAATTCCATTACCTGATCTGCTGAAACATGGATGTTGCCTGTATTAATGTTTGAAAATAATCTTTTTTGAAATGATTTTGACTTCTATGAGGATATTATCTGTAATTATTGCACTGCAATATTAAAACTTGACTTGTGCCATATTTATTAAAACTTGTTTCTGCATTCTTTTTTCTCTTTACAGAAGCTAATCCTGTCAGAGACATCCATCTTTGATGTTCTTCCCAATTTCTTCTATCATAGTAACCAGGTGGTGAGAATGGCAGCTCTGGAGGTGAGTGTCACACAGTGGGGCTGGAGGTGAGATGAGAAGCTGTTTCTCCTCAGGAGCATGCAGTACTCGACTTCCTGTCTGAGAATGAGTTAGGGCAAGTAACTGAAATGACAGTTTGGGAGCACTTTGGCACAAGTGACCATAAATCTACTAGTTTTAAGGTGGTAATGATTAAGGATAGGTCAGGTGGGTTCTATGTGTTTATGGTCCTAAACTAGAGCAGGGTTAATTTGGAATTAAACAGTTGATTGGGTGAGCCTGTTTGAAAGGAAAAGAATGGATGGCAAGGGTGAGGTATCAAGAATGTGGTAGCAAGAGTCCAGGAAAAGCACATTTTTGTTAAGGTGAGAGATAAACCATCAGTGAGTGCAATTACATTGAACGCAGCCAACAAGAAAGCAATTGCTAGAAGGATATGAACTGAATGCAGGAATTTAGGACCAGCTACGTAGGTACCATGGTCAACGTTGTTGGACCAAAAGGCTCCTATCCATACCAAATTGCTCTGACTCTATATATAAAATTGGATATCTGAAAACTTTGTTAAGAATAGCCATTTCTGTTTGTGGGCTCTTTTTGAGTTACCGGTTACACTGAAAGGAAGGTATCCAAAACCATTATATTTACTTTTAATTTTCTGGCAAAAGACTTGACCTATATAGGGCAGGGTTTTGGAGGTGCCACCAAAGGGCCATTCAACCTGTGTGAGTTTGAATTTGAATCGTTTGGCTGTGGAAAAATAAGAAGAGTCAGGAAAAGGGCCCTTAGAGCATGCTGTAACTAAACTGACCACTGTCCTCCATAATCCCTATGTTCCTGATATCAAAAATCCATCACTTTGTCCCTTGCATAGAATGATTGCAGATCCCTCTCCAAGAGCCTGTGGGTATTTGAAAACTTTCAACTTTCTAAGTAACATGATTTCTCCTTAAGTCAGTCCAAAGCACCCCTCAATCTGAGAGTATATTCTGACCCTTCAGCAAAGAGAACTCGCCAATGTTTGCCCTGTGAGTGAATAGAGCTGGGTAATAGGGGAGAAAGGTTAGATGAAGTAAAATAATTTGCTTCTCATTAAGTACCTAGATTGTCTCTTCTCCACTGTATCCAGATGACAGAGTTTGATGTAATGTCTGCCATTTTCGTGCAGGTGTATGTGAGACGAGCCTACATAGCATATGAGCTGAACAGTGTACAGCATAGGCAGTTGCAGGATGGAACTTGCATTGTGGAATTTCAGTTCATGCTGCCCACGTCCCATCCTAACAGGTAAGCTGTCTCCCTTGGTATCTGTCTGTTAGTAGCCGAAGGCAGCAAATGCAGACTCGCCATCCAGAAGCTGACCAATTCTGTAGGACAGTGGCCGATTCATCTTGACTTTGATGTTCGACTAAAAAATGTCATCTTAGCTCCATTAAACACTGCATTTGTCAAGATCTGCAATTGTGTTTTTTTTCCACCCCCGGGAAACGAATGACGATAGACAGACAATAGACAGTAGGCGCAGGATTAGGCCATTCGGCCCTTCTAGCCAGCACCACCATTCACTGTGATCATGGCTGATCATACACAATCAGTACCCCGTTCCTGCCCTCTCCCCATATCCCTTGACCCCGCTATCTATAAGAGCTCGATCTAACTCTCTCTTGAATGCATCCAGAGACTTGGTCTCCACTGCCTTCTGGGGCAGAGCATTCCACATATCCACCACTCTCTGGGTGAGAAAGTTTTTCTGCATCTCTGTTCTAAATGGCCTACCCCTTATTCTTAAACTGTGGCCTCTAGTTCTGGACTCACCCATCAGCGGGAACATGCTTCCTGCCTCCAGTGTGTCCAATCCCTTAATAATCTTATATGTTTCAATCAGATATCCTCTCATCCTTCTAAATTCCAGTGTATACAAGCCCAGTCGCTCCAATCTTTCAACATATGACAGTCCTGCCATTCCGGGAATTAACCTTGTGAAACTACGCTGCACTCCCTCACTAGCAAGAATGTCCTTCCTCAAATTTGGAGATCAAAACTGCACACAATACTCCAGGTGGGGTCTCACCAGGGCCCTGTACAGCTGCAGAAGGACCTCTTTATTCCTATACTCAATTCCTCTTGTTATAAAGGCCAGCATGCCAGTAGCTTTCTTCACTGCCTGCTGTACCTGCATGCTTGCTTTCATTGACTGATGTACAAGAACACCTGGATCTCGTTGTGCTTCCCCTTTTCCTAACTTGACTCCATTTAGATAGTAATCTGCCTTCCTGTTCTTGCCACCAAAGTGGATAACCTCACATTTATCCACATTAAACTGCATCTGCCATACATTTGCCCACTCACCCAACCTGTCCAAGTCAATGCAATTCAGGATGGGCGTGGGAAAGAAAAAAATGGAATAATTCTGATTTTCAGATTCAGATTTATTTATCACATGCACATGGAAACGCACAGGGAAATGTGTTGTTTTGTTTCTGTTTTGTCTCTTGTTCATTTTCATAGTGACCAGTCTCGTCAGGGTTGCAGAATTCATCGGTTGAATAATTGTAGGTATTCCCATGCTAGCATTTGTTCAAAGGTTAATTTATTATTACCAAAGTATACAACGTGAAATTCTTCTTGTGTCCTTCCTCCTCCCACTGGAGCTATTTTTCTTTCTGTTTAATAAAGTTCAAAGTAAATTTATTATCAAAATGCATATATGGCACCATATACAACCTTATGATTCCTTTTCATTTGGACGTACACAATGACCATAATACAGTCAATGAAAGACTGCACTAACAGCGTGGGCAACCAGTGTACAAAAACAACAAACTGTGTAAATACAAGAAGAAGGGAGAAGAAAAGTAATAATAATAAATAAATAAGCAATAAATATTGACAGCGTGAGAAGAAGAGTCCTTGAAAATGAGTTCAGAGGTTGTGGGACAGTTCAGTGATGGGGTGAGTGAAATTGAGTGCAGTTACCCTGCTAGTTCAAGAGCCTGATGTTTAAGGGTTAATAACTGTTCCTGAACCTGGTGGTGTGAGTCCTGAGGTTCCTGTACCACCTTCCTGATGGTAGCAACATGAGAGAGCATGTCCTGGGTTGTGGGTGTCCCTCATGATAGATGCTGCTTTCCTGCAACAGTGCTCTGTGTGGATGTGCTTAATGGTGTTCTGACCCACTGACTGCAATGTTATAATCACTCGGATCCACAATCCTATTTTCTTTTTTTTTGTTCCAACTCAGTTTTACTCTATAATTGTGCATTGGGCATACTTGCAACTGGGCGAGCAGGATGAAAATATATTTGTTTTGATAGAAAATTTTGGGTATCTGGGGGTGATTATGTTGTCTTCTATTTTTCTTGTAATAAAATACTATTGAACAATCATAACTGTGCAGACAAGATCAGTGTTCTGGCACAATGATTGCTGGAAAGGTGAAGTATCCATTACCATGCTCATTTCAATACTGATGCAACTTTCAAATGATTAGCAGTTCAGTTTCGATCTTCTTCACATCTCTGAACAGTTATTCTATAGTGTTATGGCACCCATGTGTGACTCGTACAGGGAAGTTTCTCCTCTGCCTCAGATTGGTAGACATTGGATTACTTAGGACATAACAGTATGAAAGTCTTCATCACTGCTGTCCTGCAGTTCTTGATCTTGAATGCCTTTAAAATGTTACATAGACACTCAGTGGCCACTTTATTAAATACTTGTATACACCTGCTCGTTCATGCAAATATCTAATCATCCAATCATGTGGCAGCAACTCAATGCATAAGAGCATGCAGGCATGGTCAAGAAATTCATTTGTTGTTTTAGACCAGATATCAAAATGGGTAAGAAATGTGACCTAAATGACTTTGAACATAGAATAATTGCTGCCGCCAGACAGAGTGGTTTGTGATCTCAGGAATTGCTCATTTCTTGGGATTTTCACACGCCACCATCCCTAGAGTTTATATAGAGAGTAGTGTACAAAAAAACAGAAAAAAATCTAACGAGCTGCAGTTCTTTGGGTAGAAACACATTGTTAATGAGAGGGGTCAGAGGCAAATGGCCAGACTGGTTCAAGCTGACAAGAAGGTGACAGTAACTCAGATAACCGTGCGTTACAGCAGAGCATCTCTGAGCACACAACGTGTTGACCATTGCAGTGAATGGACTACACCATGTTTCATTCCTGTACCTAATACTGTGGCCACTGAGTGGTTGCAGTTGGTCCGTAGCACTGGCTGTCTCCTGTTAACTGGGTCACTTTTAATGTTTTTAATAATTTTCATCGGTGCATCTTATTTTATACTCTTTTCAACCTTTCTCTCCCACAAGCATTGACTCAAACTGGAATACCTCACTATGTATTCCTCTTAACTCATTAAGTGGTCTTTCTTTAGCTGTGAAACTATACAAGGGTTGTTTGTAAGTTGGCTAACCAGGTGAGTTGGGTGAAGCCTTTTGTTCAGATTGCATTTCTGTGGACAGATTTGTGGAATAATGGCCAGTATTGTAAATTATGACTGCTTTTCTCTCTCCTTTCTCAGTATGTGTATGGTGTTGCCAGTTATAACTGCATAATTTCACCCTCCTCACTGAGATAACTTGATACAGAAGTCAAATGAAATTCTACAACTGCCTTGTCCTGTGTGTGCCGCTTCTAGGGTCAGCGTAGTTGCCATTTGAGTTAGCTGCCATTCTTTATAGTTTATGTAACTCCTACCAAAGGTGGAGTAAACAATGAGATTAGATTGTGAATTTGCTGGAACGAAATGGTAACTTCATTTACCTATGCAAGATTTAAAAAAAACAATATATACAGTATTTGTCATTATTACAAAACTTAGTCTTTCATAAAGAAGATAGTATGCTACTTTAAATCAGATGTGACCAAATCCAATTTGAGAATCTTCACAGAGTTCTATTAACATGGAGTGTTATGATATAATTGTGATAAAAGAGCCTTCAAACTGTTTTGCAGAAAAATAGCAGAATACATACTTTTAGCAATAAGTATTAACTGTGTAAATCTGTTTTATGGCTGAGATCTAGGGAAAGCTGTGTGGTGTAATTTGTTTTACTGGAGCATGCCCAATGCAACAATATCACTTTAAATGTTAATGGCAGTAAGGTTTACATAAGTGAAATGCATCAATTCTCACCTTATTATGCTTCGCCTTCTGATTTATAAAAATGTGGCCTGCACTGTCACCAAATCACGGCTTGATTTAAATGCCACTATTAGCATGCATCTTGCCTGTGTATTTTTTCCCCACATGGAAATCTTGAAGGAATGAGAGCCACTTCTGTCAGATGAAATGTTTCAGATGCAAAGACTTGAATGTCGTGAAAATAAAAATGAAATGAAATTTTCTAAGCTGATGGTAAAGGCTAAGAGAAATTTTGATTGCATGTGTATGAAGATCAATCAAAACTGGAGGGAGTTGTAGCCTGTTTTTGTGTGTTTACATTTAGGAGAGCAGGTTGAGATCCTGGTTCCAGAGCTTTTATGTGCTGTATCATGCAAACCACATAAGTTCCAAGGTGACTCAGTTTGATCACAAATTCAGTTCTTGATGTGTGGAAAATCACAAGATATTTATGTATTAATTAAAAGGACCGTAATCTATGCAAAGCAGGAAGATTTGACTGATAGGAGTACTCGGGGCTAAATCCTGGCCCACCATAAAAGGGCAGTGGTACGGTAGCTGAAATAAAGTCCATTGCATTATGCAAGCATTTTGTATAAACATTAGCTGTTTCATTTTAAAATAAATTGCCTGAACACATTGTTATAGAGTTGATCATAATATGGCCTCCAGGCAATTCAATGCTTTTCAAGAACACCAAGGCGATTTGTGCAATTCATGAGTCAAAAGGGTCAGTGAGGAAAGCCATGTAGTGAATGTTTCTTCTTGCACTTCTTCCTAGACTGAGCCACAGTAATTGAATAAGATTGAAATAAAATGCTTTTTAGCGGGTGTTTTCACATGTCAGTGGAATCCTCCTTTATGCCATACTCAGATTTGTATGGGAGCGCAAGTGGAGCAAAACGATTCTAAGGCACTTTATGGGGGTGTTCCCAAACAAATAACTTGATGCTCATGTATGGAATTCCCGAGACAGGTCATCAAAAGCTTGGTCAAGGAGATGGGATTCTTGTCTGGATAGAAGTACAGGTGTAAAGAGGTGGCAATTCAGAGAAGGGACACTTCAACCTGGGGCATTGGCAGCTGAAGACTTTGCCAGTGGTGGAACAAACAATAAGAAGATCCATCAGTTTTGAACGGACATCTTTTTTGAAAGCAGTTCAATCACAAATGCAGTTGCTGAAATGGTGCATGAGTTTAAAATCATTTCAAATTCTAATTCCTGGTGAAAGTGAACTTTAACTTGATAAATGATAATAAATGATAATAATCCCCTTTACTAACCTGCTGGTAATTGTTTGATTTCAGAGGGAACATCCCCACACTTAACAGGTACTGTACAATCGTTTTATAATTTTATATAATTTATAACATTATGCAGTTGATTTCTCGTAATTTGAACTGGACTTACAAACATAAATAGGGGAAGGAAACATCATCTCATTTTGTGAGAAAGCTCTTAATAAAGTTACTGTTCTACTTAAACTACCATTCTTGCTGCCTTTTTTCATTGATTTCTTCACTACTTTCCTATAGTTTCAGTTACCAGTTCCTTGTGATCACCAGGATTTATTGAACAATATGGATTAATCATTAAATAAAGTAAAATACAGCTTTATTCCATTGTATCTTTGAGAAAATCTATCTCCACTTTCCTCTTGACCATATGGCCACCGAATGTAAATTTGAGTGAAGTTTGCGCTATTTGAAAGCATGATCTCACAAACAAGAGAAAATCTGTAGATGCTGGAAATCTGAGCACCACGTGCAAAATGCTGGAGGATCTCAGCAGGCCAGGCAGTGTTTATGAGGGGGGAGGTGGCGGGAAGTACAGACTGTACTTATTTTCCCACAGAAGCTACCTGGCCTGCTGAGCTCGTCCAGCATTATATGTGTGTTGAAGGCATGATCTTGTGCTTTAAGAAACTGATGTGCTGCAAGGACCATTTTAAGTTACAGACCTGCTCTGCAACTAAACAATGCAGAGCATGTTACTTAGTGCATCCCTTCCTCTGGATCCAAAGTGAATTCTAACTTGGAAGTTTTAAAGGATTTTAAAGGATTTCCTTTCTGAATTCCCCCCCCCCCCCCCCCAAGAACTTAGTCCAATTATTGTAGAAGTTCCCGGTGCTGGATTGGATATTTAATGAAAATGAGTGCTCAGATGTGTCGTAGAGATCAGAGTGTTATAAGCATAGAAGCAGGCTCTTCGCCTACCCTCTTAATGCTGACTGTCATGCCTATTGATACTAATCCCATTTACCTGCATTAATTCCATATCCTGTTATGTCTTACTCATTCAAGTTACCCATCCAGATGCTTCTTAAATGTCATCATTGTTCCACCCTCCTCCACTTCCTTGATAGTATTCCAGAGATCAGCTACTTGTATGAGATACTTCCCTTCAGGTTCCCTTTTAAACTCCCTCCCTCTTGCCCTAGACTTCTGTCCTGTAGTTTTGAGCCCTCACTCTGTGAGGCAGACTCTGTGCCTTGATTGATGCATTCTAACTCATGATTGAAGTAAATTTCTATACCTTTGTCATGTTGCCTCTCAGCCTACTTTGGTCCAAGGAAATTAGATTCAAAGTTCAAAGTAAATTTGTTATCAAAAGTACATGTATGTCACCTTATACAACCCTGAGAATAATTTTCTTGCAGGTATACTCAATAAATCCATAAGAGAATAGTAACCATAATAGTATGAATGAAAGACTTCACCAACTGTATATACAATCAGTGCGCCAAAGATTATAAACTGTGAAAATACAAAAAGAAACTAACAATAAATGAATAAGCATTAAGTATTGAGAACATGAGATGAAGAGAGCTTGAAAGCTTGAAAATTGGTTATGGGAACATTTCAGTGATGGGACAAATGAAGTTGAGTGAGGTTATCCTCACTGGTTCAAGAGCCTGATGGTTGAGGGATAATAACTGTTCCTGAACCTATTGGTGTCAGTCCTGAAACTCCTGTACCACCTTAATGAGAAGAGGACATGACCTGGGTAGTAAGCGACTGAATTTTATGTTGTCTGAAGTGAAGAAGTATTTGGTACCAGTATTGGTTTATTACTGTCACATGCACCAAGATACAGTGAAAAGCTTGTCCTGCATGCTGTTTATACAGATCAAATCATTACGCAGTGCATAAATCTAGAATAAGGTGTAAATGCTACCTATAAAACTGATAAATGATAAAGTGCAAGATCATAACGAAGTAGATTTTGAGGCCAAGAGTCCCTCTTATTGTTGAAGAGGTCCATTCAAGAGTCTAATAACAGTGGGATAGAAGCTTCCTTCAGCCTAGTGGTATGTATCTTCTACCTGTTAAGAGGGGGGAACGAGGTGGGTGGGGTCTTTGGTTATGCTGGCTGCTTTACCAAGGCAGCGAAATGTATAGACAGAGGCAAAGGAATGGGAAGCTGATTCCTGTGATGTGCTGAGCTGTGTCCACAACTCTGCAGTATTTTTGTGGCCATGTACAGAGCAGTTGAAATGCCAAGTTTGAGGAATTTTATCTCCTGACAACTTTCAGAAGACAGTGCAGATGCATAGGGAAATTGACCTTTGTCCTTTTACCTACATTCTGACAACTTATTTTAAATTCCAGGAGCCATTGAGGGTGGTGTTACCTCCTACTTTCCAAATGCAATGATTCTGCTGCAGGCTGTTTTTCTGGGCATTCATTTATAAAATTAGCCAATGTTGTATACACTTCTACAGCTGACAGCGAGATACTGCTTCTCACTATTTGAGTTACAGCACAGCACGCAACCTGACAGAGGCTGAGGAGGTATATTCCTATAGTAATGTTGTGCCATTCCATGTGAAACATAATATCACCCACAGAAAGGGCAGTATTCACAATCCCAGTAAATCTATTTACCTCCTTGGCAAAACACAGCAGTAAAATAGCATTGATTAAAAAGTATTTGAGCTTGTGTGTATGCAGTTAAATAATTTTTTTCTTAGCCTGGAACAAAAATGCAATTTAGTCACGGACCCACTCCGTAATTTTCCTTTTTGAAGTGGGTCCAGGGTATTAATTTGAAATGACTGGTTTGTTGTATAGTTGCACGCTGAGTTATTTTAATGTCGGGAATTGCAGAGGTTTGCAATTGGCTGACTGTTCCCATGTCTCTTGAGAAAATAGTTTTTGTTTTTTCCTTATTCCAAATGAGTAGTTGTGAACCAGTATTACTATGAAATCCATAATGAGGTGCTGGTTCTCCCTCTCACTACAAACCATATTTCAGCATTCTTCACACTGGGGTCAAAAAATGACCGCTTTCAAAATTTTAATTAAAAATAGATATTAACTTTATTAGCCATAATTAATACTGAATTATAGATTGCCTTATCCCCTATTAGAAAACTCACTGTATTCCCTTGAACTCTAACAGATAATCGACTGGTTCACCCTGGAGAGTAGAGCAAAGTTTTTTTTTCTCTCTCAGTATCTCCAGTGTAAGTACAATCTGGTGAACTGGATATGATTATCTGCATAAGACACTTCACAGTTTAGGCCTTGGATTGTATTTTAGTGATGCGGAATGATGTTTGATCCATAATTTGCCAGCAGAGCATGCCTTTGTGAACCTTAACATTTAAGAGAGAATAAAGTTCTTCGAATTCATATTTTTCTGACTCCCTTCAAGAAATTGTGCCCTGGGATGAGAGAGGAGCACAAAGCCATTACGTAGAATTACTAGGTTGAAAGGCTCTAGGTTAATTTCCTGAAATCTTAATGAGTTGGTAGAAGGTGAAAGTGAGCCAGACTCTTTTTTTCGTTCTGTTCGCAACCTAGACACGCCGAGAAGAGCATGTGCGAATATTGGAAATGGTCTGATTTGAAGACTTGCAGGTGCTTCTTATCCAGGCTGCTTACTGCTGATTCCCAAATCCCGAAGAATGAATAAATAATGTGAAGAATTGCACTGGAACAAATAATGGACAGTACCTGAGGACTTGTGTTTCGGTTTGAGTTGGGGCCAGGGGAGTGGGGGGCAGGGGAGGTGGTGGGGGAAAGAAATAACATCTGAACTGCTTGAAAATGTGATCATTTTCACTATGGCACAGTCTGTGAAACGGATATGCTTAATTGTATGCTGTTCCAATTTAGCAAGTGAAAGTGTCACAGTGTACTTGATCAAGCAGAGAGGGACGTTCCTGCTTTTTACGGTATAGTAGAGAGCTGAGGTGCCCATTAACATTGAATCAATTTTACCTGCGCAAGTGATTTCATTTATTGTGCTGGGAAGCACCTTGTCCCTTGTTACATTAAAAATTCCAAAAAAAAATGATTGGAAACGTGCTCCAAATACAGACCATCGGTATAGAATGGGACCTAACTGGATAAACACTTCATGTAGCAACTTGGCAGCTGGCCCCATTAATGCAGAACTTTTCATGTCAAATTGAGCACATTTGGAACTTTAAAGAAGCAATAATTAATTTTGTTATTGTAAGTTAGTTTTGGCAGATTGTTGACCTTTGATGTTTTGAGATGGGAATCACATGGCCCAGTAAGATCCTTTCAAATTATCAATAAAAAGAGAGGCAAAACAAGATGGTTAGTCTTTCTTGGACCAGTCCATTGTGTTAATGATATAATTTGACACATGCTTCAGATATCTCGCTCCAATATTCAAAGGAGGCTAAAACTTGAAGCCAATTCAGGAAACACCGGGATTCCTCTTCAGTGTTTACGAGAGTCATTTGAGTCATAGAAGAAAGCAAATTGTGCTTAATATTATTACTACAATTAGCTAGTGACTTACTCTCAAGATATGTACAAATTCTCTACTCGCTGAATGCAGTGTTTACTACATTAGGGTGTGGTTGGACTCTTGAAAAAGTCATGTATAGTGGAAGTGTAGAGGTCAGCAAAGAGGATAATCGGATGTACTGTAGGTAATGGAAATGTGTTTTAAGATATTGGCGTGCATTACAAAAGGTAGGATGGTCTTGTAAGTGTTCACTTCAATTTGATGTTAGGAGTTGAGTTATCTGTGGAGAAAAGCTTGTCAAGGTTCTACATTTTTGGATGGACCCTAGTACAACAGATGAGGCAAAATCAAAATAAATGGCAGAAGGAATTGATTATCATTTGGAATCAATAACTTAACTTGCCATCAGCTAATTAGACTTCATGTACGGGTAGATAATAAATATCGTGCACATGTTTCAAAAGTAAATATTATAGAGATTGTTCAAAACAGCTAGTTGCAAGCGCCTACAGAAAAATATAGATTGCTTTCAAGTAAGATTATTAGGTAGATAAAAGAAATGGAATGGATAAGATTATACAGGTATTCTAAAAATCATTTGGTATATTATTGTTGATATACTTGAGATTTTAAAAAGTAAAGGCTAATTGATTAATTGCAGTGGAACTGATTGGGGTAAAAGTTCCTAGGCCTGAAGTAGTTGGTGAGTTAGTGGTATCATCTGAACCTTGAGAGGGATGAATGCTTATCAAATTCAAGTTTAAGTTCATTGCCACTCAACCATGCACATGCATACAGCTAAACAAAACATAGTTTCTCTGAGGTTATAGTGCCAAACACAATGCATATGATCACACGCAGCTCATATAGTTACAATACAGCCACAAAATAATATTAGCATAACTATATGAGTGATGTGACCTGAAGATTGCCAGATTGACATAAAGTGCGAAGTGGATGTTTGAGTAAGCCAGTATAATCTTTCTGGCACCATTATAATAAAACAAACGATAGCATGAGAGTGTGTCAGTGAGTTTGGTGGTGGGGGGGGGGGGTCGCTGGTGGTGTTGTGGACACTGGTGCTTTTAGACAGGGTGTACGTGTGTGCTGGGTGGCAGCTGGGTGTTAGGGAGCCTAACAGCCGGGGGAAGAAGCTGATACCCAGCCTGATGGTTCTGGTTCTTTGGCTGCGATATCTTCTGACTGATGGCAGGTGGTCTAAGTGATTGTGGGAAGAATGGTACTGCTCAAGAGGTGCTTTAAAGATTATTCCGAGCCTGTAGGGTGACGCAGTAATTTAATGGCTTAATTCTGATACTTGGTGTGATAGGTCTGATAACAGTGATTAGGAATTCATAATTTCGCTGCTAATACACATTGCTGAGGCTCTTCGGTGGTTCTGCATCTGTAGTGTTATGTTCGTGGAGAGGTCGAATCTCCACAGTAAATAAAAATCAAACTGCAAATGCTGGAAACACTCAGCAGATCGGTCAGTGTCAAAATCAGGTCTAATATCACTGGCATACGTTGTGAAATTTGTTAACTTTATGGCAGCAGGTCAATGAAGTACATGATAACTATATAGAAAGGGGAAAAAACTGAATTACATTGTATATATACTGTATGTCTATTAAATAGTTAAGTTGAAATAAGTAGTGCAAAAACAAATTTTAAAAAAGTAGTGAAATCGTGTTCATGGGTTCAATGTCCATTTAGAAAATCGGATGAAAGAGGGAAAGAAGCTGTTCCTGAATCACTGAGTGTTGTCTTCAGGCTTCTGTACCTCCTACCTGATGGCAACAATGAGACAAGGGCACGTACTGGATGGTGGGGATGGTTAATGATGGGCACCGCCTTGCAAAGGCACACGTCCTTGCGGGTATCTTGGATACTACAGAGGCTAGTACCCATGATGGAGCTGACTAATTCTACAAGATCTGTATCTGCATCTGTAGAAAGAGAGAGTTAATGTTTCAGGTCTGAGTCTGTCAGGACGAAGTCTTGAACCAGAGAAGTTAACTCTTTGTCTCATTCCACAGGAGTTGGAACTGAATAGCTGCATCACATTCTTCTTTCCCCTCTGACTTCATTATTTTTCTCTTTAATTTTTCGCCTTTCTCTTGCTATTGCTCCTCTCCTTGGCTTCTTTCTCTTTTTAAAAGTCAGAAGTCATTCTCTCTCGTGGATCTTAGTTCAGATATAGTGGGGCTGAGGAATACGTCATGTTGTGCAAGTTGCGTTTTTGCTGATTTAGAATTCTGACTTGCACAGTTAATCATTGGAATCCCAGCTTTTAGCTTGCTTGTATATAGTCATCTATATAGATTTATAAGATGAAAAAATTGACTTGTTATACAATTAGCAAATTCATTGATGAATCTTACAGAATTCCCTTATGTACTATTAATTGTTAACTGACATGAGTCATTTCATTTATAGGAATTTACACATTTGTTATTAATATTGTATAATATGGCTTAATCTCATAAGTGTTATTGCACTAATGGGACCATAGAGGTTCTTTTTGTAATATTGCCATGAATTGCTTCTCCCCTGGTCCTAATTATTCATCTTTATATTGCAATCAAGAATGTCTTTCTCCTCAAACTTGAACCATTATGGGATGTTCCATGTCGCAAGTGTGAGTGATGTTCTGCTCGACACCGCTTTCACTCCACCTTGCCAGCGAATGGGAGCAATGGTTGCCTTTCGTAACTTCGAAGATTTTGTCAGGTACGATTGAATGCCCCCTTTTTTTTTGTTATTAAATTCTTCCACTTCTAGACTTCCTTGCCTGCAGTGAACCCAGCAGTATTAAAGTGATTTAATTGTTGGAAATTATGAAGTCCATAAAAAAAATGTGTATGAGTCATCTGCAGATTTAAGTTATTATCTGCTTTTTAATTGATGTTTCACAAGAAGCATTCTTGTTTTGGATCACTGTTGTAATTTGTTATCATGTCACATGGGATATATTAAATATAGTTTCCAACTCTTTACTTTGGTTGAAGTACTTGAATTTAGAGAACAGCTCCACTATCAATTCTCCCTTCTTTTAACAAAATACTTTTAGGGCTATCAGCCACCCATGCCTAGCAAAAATAATCATCAACGCCTCTATCATGTGCATTTGCAGATGTTAATAGAGCTGTTCTTAACCACATAGTTATAAATATAAAGAGGAGTAGGGAGGGCTAAGTACACTGCCCTTATGTTGATGGTTATTTAGGAGAAGGTGTTAATATTGGACTGTAGTGACTGTCATCTACCAATGAGGAAGTTGAGCATCCAGTTGCAAAAGGAGGTCCAGTGTCTTGGGTCTTGGGAGTTTACTGGGGGTAGGAGGAGGGTGTGATTGCATTGGATTCCCACTATAGTTGATGAAAAGTGTACTGACTTGCATTGAGAGGTAGTGAAACAGTGGAACAGTGTCTGCTGTTGATCTGTTTTGGTATTAGGCTAATTGATTGCGCAGTACATATTCATGTGTGCTAACTTTATTCAGTTAGCCTGGTCTGAATGTTGAGCTCTAGAACATGTGAAAGAAAACCTGTACCTCCTTTACTTTCAGAAACTTTCATGATGTGACAAGCTGCTTTTCTGATTCACCGCCTTCAAGCCCAACATTTCCTGAATCAGGGCACGCCTCCCTTTATGATGAAGATGACAGCAAGGTAACTTGCATAGCCATGGAATTACAGGTGTATGGAGTATAATTTAACTAATCAATTCTGAATGCCAATGTAATATTCAAGTTAGTGAAGCAGTGATGAGAATATGCATGGACTGTTAAATGAGGAGTCTCTGACGGTCTTTTATGTAGGCAGTGATTTTTATATATAACTGCGTGAAATACAGTGGAGTCCAGATCAAGTACATTTTAGCACATTTAAGTGGCTGCCCCAATTAGCTGAAGCTTCATGGAAGTTAAAAAGGTATATAAAAAAAAGACAAATAGAGTATCAAATCATACATTTAAGTGAAATACAGAACAAATCAGAACACTACCAATACTACTACAGTGCTATCAAACTGTATTAGTTCCTAATACTTGTCACCAGAGATTCATCTCTGTCACTTTTTTTGACTAAATGAATAAAATCAGCGTAGACGTCAAGTGTAGATAATGGTCTGCCTTCATACAAATCCAAATCTTCATTTTCATTGTAACGTTCAAGATGATTGTTGATACCTTCAAATTCATTGTTGTTTCTGACTTGTTGAAGTAGTAAAATTGTTTCATTTTCACTCCCAGCTGTTTCCAGCATCTCTAAGTCTTAAGTGCTTGAAATCGCAGTGAGCAAGACAGTTCTGAATGGCCTTACTGCTTATTTCTTGCCAATTATCAGTGATTTAAAATCACTGCTTTTTGAACACAAACACACGCAACTGACGCTATGTAAAAACTTTGCTCTAAGCACAGTTCAATGGTCACACAAGCACACGCAACTGATGCCATTTTTGAAAAAAAAAATCTGTTTGGTAACAGTCTCCTGCCCTAGTTAAGGATAGTGTCACAAATAAATAAAGGGAATCCCAGCTATTTTCTCAATTAGTTTTTGTTCTTTAAGAGTTGTCCCAAATAAGCAGCTGCCCCGATTAACAATGGACCAACTAACCAGAATCCCCTGTATTGTTAGTTCAATGAAACAGAGTAATAGTGGGAAAAGGATACTTTGTTTAATTTGGACCCCTTTAACAGCACAGTTCAAGAGTAATGCAGCTATGTAGAAAAGATTTTCTTGAATGTTAGGTACAAGTTTTTCTAAATTTTAGTATGCAGTATATTGGCTTTAAAAACTAGGTTGAATTCTCCTCATGGGATTAAATTAGAACTGTGTAAGAGGTGATCCTTTAGATTTGATGACTTTTTGACGGATTGATTGTTGGTATTTCAGAAAATAGATGTTAAATTTATATTTGCATGAGAATGCTGTGGTTACACACTGAAATCTATATCAGAGCAGAGGCTTGTTGTTTAGTACTAATTGGCATTAAATAAGTAAATTTGTTCATGAAGACCATTTAATGTGTTAAATGTTGAAAAGCTAATGTAGTCCAGTGGGAGATCCTTTGAAATGCCAAATCTTTTTTTGTCAAAAAGGACGCTGCATTGTGTACAGCTCCTGGTGTTATTGACTGGAATACATGGTACAGAAACTGCAGTGGCAAGGAGTTAACCTTCTGCTTTCCATTTTAGACTCTCTTCAAATCCATGTAAAGTTTCCTTGACATTGGAAAATTCCTGTCATGTTCTTGCCTGGGATGTGGCTGGTGCAAATACCAATGTCTCATAGCAATAAATTTTCACTGCTCCCAACCATTCCCACTGAGTTTCTGTCCCAAAACAGGAAGGTTTTAGTTCTGGATGGTTTGATTTTGAACTTGTGCCTCAGCTTGTAAAGTTGTACGTCACTGTCTTGGATAAAAGGTGAAGGTGGATGCCTAAACTAGAAAAGAGATGAAATTTGGAACAGAAGATGTATCCATAGGAGGGAGTATTCAAGCACAAGGACAAATGGCCAGTCTTGGTGATTATTTTCTCTGCTCACAATCCTGAAATACCTGTCCAGAAGAAAGTGATTCTGTGGTGGGTGAATGTGGAAAATCCTCATGGAAAGACTACAAAGCAAAATTGTTTATAATCGCCTCGTATACATAAAACCTGATTGTTTGTTGTGGAAATAAATTGAAAGCTTTTCCTAGCTGCACTTGGATGTCTGAAAGAGCTTCTATTTCTATGATTTGCATTTTGTGCATTATTCTTAGATTTTACTTCTACTACTTTGAAGGTGTGTTTTATTTTTCATTATACAATGCCAAAGATACTTCAGATGAATTAAATGACACAACAGTCATGCCAGTTTTGGTGCCACTTCCATGGCCTCTAGATATTTTGGTTCTTATTTTCCTGACTTTTGGTATAGTGGCCGAGGTTTTATATACCTGTGATAGGAATTCCTTAAATGGGATCTGTTCATGAATCTTGCTGAAGATTCCAGAAAAGGCCCTCTCAACCCTGAAAGCAGTTCCTCAATAACCTATTAGGAAATGGTTTTGTGGAAGATATTGCAGGTTGCAGAACAAAAAATGCAGGCGGTCTCTGAGTTGTGTAAGAGTTCCTTTCTTGAGAACTATTGTAGGCCAATTTCTCAAAGTCAGAAACATCCATTTTCTCCAGCTATTCACATATTGCTGTACATACACCTGCGATAATTCTTATTGTTGATAATTAAACTAATGGAATATGTACTGTATCCGGTTATTAATGCATGGGAGAACTTATGTAAAGTCAGATTTCTGTCCAGAGAGTCCCTCTGCTGGAAATATGCAACAGGTCGAGCAGCATCAGTGGGAACAAGGGCAGAAATAATGTTTCATATCAATGACCTTTATTGGGCCCAAAGCAGGAACTTCTCTGTCCTTGAGATGCTGCCTGTCTTGTGGACTATTTCCAGCATTTTTGTTTTTATTATTAACTTTCTCTGATTGATGTGGTTCTTTGCTCCAATTTTAATTCTGATTCTGTCAATGGCATAGAAATCAGATACCACTCCCTTACAGTAATGATTTTTGTGAAATGACTCAAATAGTGAGTCACACATCAAATGTCAATTATCTCAGTAAGTTTTTCACTGTAATGCGTGTCCTAAGTATAGTTTCTCTGATATTGAAAAGTTAGGAGCAAGTTCATGGAAATACTTATCCTCAAATCTTAGTTTACCGTAGCTTTGTCTAAATCTGTGCCTCCTGTTTACAGAATATGAGAGATGAACCCATTCATATCCTTAATGTGGCTATTAAGATTGATAATGACACTGATGATGATGGCCTTGTGACAATGTTCGGGGAGTTCATGCACTCCATGGTGAGTACAGGGTCCAATTTTTTTATTATTATTCTATGATATAGGATTGTTAAATCAGGTTATCTTGTGCCTGATTGTTTTCTTTAGGAAAATCGAGTGGTGGGTTTTTCACCAGCAACATTTGATGGTATCTTGATCATTTGTTGTAAATGCGTGACTAAGTGTAGCACTGGAACTTGTAAGTCTCAAAGGTCACAGAGTCAATAGCTGAGTTCAAGTTTGGCTTTGGCAACAGTTTAACCCAATTAGTTTAATTTTGCTGGTTATGAAAGGGAAAAAAAAAATTCTACAAATTCCCAAACCATCATTTAATTGCAACTACCGGAGGGTATGTGAGTGCTTAGATGCTGAATGAAGCTGTCCCAGCTGGCCATTATAATTTTGGCTTGTATTTAAAGAAGGATTGGTGTTTGATATCTGAGTTTCAGAAGTGCCTTTTGATCCTTGCCAGTATTTTCAAAATGAGTTGGAAGGAAAGCTGAATGAATGTAATACATGAAGTGCAGATATCTGAGGAAATACCTAAAGAGTGGGTGTTAAGGAAGGTAAATGAGGACTTGAGAGCTAGTCCTGATGAAGGGTCTTGGCCCGAAACGTCTACAGCGCTTCTCCCTATAGATGCTGCCAAGCCTGCTGTGTTGTACCAGCATTTTGTGTGTGTTGTTGATTGAATTTCCAGCATCTGCAGATTTCCTCGTGTTTGCACTTGAGAGCTTTGCTGCTTTCCTCTATGCCCTATATCCAGAACACTCAAAAGGTGGGATTAAAGAGTGATGGGGAATATTTAGTTGTGCAATAAACTAATGTTTTGGAGCTTGGAGATTAATGTATATAATTGTTGGCTATTGTGAAAAGGCTCATTTATCCTGTTCTGTACAAAAGCAAAATTCTCCTGTTATTATTTTGTGTGCTATTTGAGATTGTACGAGAATCAAGCCCCCACTCCCATCTTTGGATGGAAGTAAACACTCTAGAAAGGCACAGGAAAGATTTAATAGTTTAGTGGCAGCGATGAAGGATTTCACTTGCAAGATTAGACTGGAGAAGCTAGAAATATTTTTCTTGGAGCTAAAAAGAGATGATTTGATTGAGATGTAGAAGATGATGACAGATTTAGGTAGAGTAATGAAGAAAAATTTGCCTTCATCAGCAGATGGTTCAAGGACCGTGGAGGACAGAATTAAATGAGATTAGATTAGCTTTATTTGTCACAGGTACATTAAAACATTCAGTGAAATACATTGTTCTCGTCAAGTAAAATCAGTGAGGATTGTACTGGGCAGCCTGCAAGTGTTGCCATGCTTCCAGTGCCAACATAGCATGCCCCGAATTCACTAACCCTGATCGTATGTCTTTAGTATGTGAGAGGAAACTGGAGCACCTGGAAGAAACCCACACAGTTTCAGGGAGAATGTACAAACTCCTTCCAGGCATTAACCATAACCATATAACAATTACAGCGCGGAAACAGGTCATCTTGGCCCTTCTAGTCCGTGTCGACACTTACACTCACCTAGTCCCATTGGCCCGCACTCAGCCCATAACCCTCCATTCCTTTCCTGTCCATATACCTATCCAATTTTACTTTAAGTGGTAATACTGAACCTGCCTCTACCACATCTAATGGAAGCTCATTCCACACAGCTACCACTCTCTGAGTAAAGAAATTCCCCCTTGTGTTACCCTTAAACTTTTGCCCCCTGACTCTCAAATCATGTCCTCTTGTTTGAATCTCCCCTACTCTCAATGGAAAGAGCCTAACCACGTCAACTTGATCTATTCCCCTCATTATTTTAAATACCTCTATCAAGTCCCCGCTCAACCTTCTACGCTCCAGAGAATAAAGACCTAACTTGTTTAACCTTTCCCTGTAACTTTCAATTGGCAGGAATTGAACCCCAGTTGATTGCAGAAGCTGTAAAGTGATGTGCTAATCAATACATTACCATGCTGTCCTTTCAACTAACTTTAAATTTAAAGTGAAAGGCACAAAATACTTGGTGGATATTTGGATCCAGGCAAAAGCATGGGCTGTTTGTGGGTAATTTCCCATTTGACATGTTGGTATCTTCTAAAGGTCAGCTGGTTCAAATTCAGGATGAGCACGTTCCTGTGAGGGGAAAGGTAAGAATGAGAAGGTTTATGATCCTTGTAAATTTGGTCAAAAAGAAAAATGAAGCATAAGAAGCTATGTTCTCACAGCCCATTGTGGGGACTTCTGGTCCGACACTCGACTGCTCCCATACCAAACGGAGATGCAACTAGTCAAGGTGCTCTCAGTGGTGCTCCTGTAAAATGGGGGTGGGGGGAGCCTTGCTTGCCTCAATCATCTTTGGAAGTGGAGGCACTGATGTGCTTCCTTGTTCAGGGAGATGATAATAACGGACCAGGTAAGACCATCCATGATGTGAACTCCCAGGAACTTAGTGCCCTTAACTTTCTCTATAGAGCAACCATATATTTGTAGAAGGGGATAGTTTGTCTGAAATCCACAGTGATTTCCTTGGTTTTCTCCATGTTCAGGCTTGGGTTGTTCTTCCTACAGCAATCCACCATTTCCTCTCTATACTCTGTCTCGTCATCGTTCTTGGTAGGCCATCTTCTGTCGTGTCATCTGCAAACTTGATGACACAGTTTGAGCTGGAACCTGTGACACTGTCATGCATCAGCAATTGGCTGAGCACACAGTCTTGGGAAGTGCTAGTGCTCAGCATAATGGGACTAGCGATGTTGCTGCCCACATGGACTGACTGTGGCCTTACCGTTAAGAAGTCCAGTATCCAATTGAGGATGGGGGTGTTGAGACCCAGTGGTGGCAGTTTCTGGGGTATGGTGGCATTGAACGCTGAACTGAACTCTATAAACAGCAGTCTGGCATATGAGACCCCATTTTCCAGGTGGGACAGGACAGAGAGGAGGGCAGAGGTTATTGCATCATCATTGGATCTATTTGAGTGATAAGCGACTGGAAAGGGTCTAATGTAGCCAGGAGAAAGGCTTTAATAACCAGCTGCTCAAAGCATTTCATTACGATTGATGTTAATGCCACCAGATGATAGTGATTTAGGCAGGTTACTGTTGCTGCCTTTCGCACTGGAATGCTGGTTGCCATCTTGAAAGCTGAGGGGACAATGGATTGTTCCAGAGAGATGTTGAATGTATCCGTCAGCAACTTTGTTCGCTGGGTTGATCAGTCGTTCAGAATCCGACCTGGTGTATTATCGGGCTCCACAGTTTTGTATGGGTTTACTCTGGCCAGGGTCTACCTCACCTCAGCTTCACCCAGACGAACTGCCTGCTCCGTTAGGGGAAGGAGTGCCTTCCTCGTCAGCACTTTGTTTTGCCCATCAAACTGGGTGTAGGAAGACATTCAGCCTCTCAGATAGTGAAGTATCCAGGTCACTGATGCATTAGGGTGGATTTGTAGTCTGTACTCTTCTGAATTCCCTGCCATGTGCACATCTTGTCTGTGGTGTTGCAGAAGTGGCTGTAAATTCTCCTAGAGTACTCCCTTTTTGCCTTCCTGATGGGGGGGAAAAGGACAGTTCTTGCTTCCCTGAGAACTGTCACAACCTCTGATCTAAAGGTCTCATCATGATCCCTCAGCCTGGCACTTCTGCAGTAAGCCATGGCTTCTGATTTGCCCTCACCTGGATTTGTTTTGTGACATCCTCGGTACACTTCTCTACGTGGCTGGTCACATAATCCACAGATTCCTCAATTTTAACATGCTTACCATAGGGAGCAGCCTCCCTGAGCATTCTGTAGTTCGTATTATCAAAGCAGTCCTGCAGTGCACCATCGAGCCAGGTTTTCACCACCTTTAGAACTAACTTGACATATTGGATCACTAGTTTGAATGCTGGAATTAACATTACTGATTAAGTGATGGGACAGTCCAATGTGGGGTCGAGGGACTGCTTCATAGGCACCTGCTATGTTAGTGTAAACCAGGTTTCGTGTATTTTCACCTCTGGTAGCAAAATCAACAAGTTGAAACAACCTCCAATATCACTTCTTTGTCTATCCTGTTTGTTATTTCTTCAAAGGATTCCTACCAATTTGTTCGTCGGCAAAGAAACCATGCTGACTCGGCCGACTTTATCATGTAACTCCAATACCCTGAAACCTCATCCTTAATAATGGACTCCAACGTGTTCGCAACTGCTGAAGTCAGGCTAATTGCTCTATAATTTCCTTTCTTCTGCCTCCCTCTCCTCTTGAAGAGTGGAATGGTATTTTGCAATTTTCCAATCTTCTGGAACCATTCTAGAATCTAGTGATTTTTAAAAGATCGTTACTAATGCCTCCATAATCTTTCAGAGCCCTGGGGTGTAGTCCATCTGGTCCAGGTGACTTATCCGCCTTCAGACCTTTCAGCTTCCCAAGCACCTTCTTCTTAGTAAAAACAACTACACTCATTTCTGCCCTCTCACACTCTCAAACTTCTGACATACTGCTAGTGTTCCACAGTGAAGATTGACGCAAAATGCTTATTAAGTTCGTCCACCATTTCTTTTGCCTCCCCCCCCCCCCCCTCCCACCGCCTCCCATTACTACCTCTCCAGCATCATTTTCCAGAGTCAACTCTCACCTCTCTTTTACTCTTTATATATCTGAAAGTACTTCTGGTATCTTCTGATATTACTGGCTAGCTTACCTTCAGATTTCATTTTTTCACTCCTTATGGCTTTTTAGTTGGTTCTTAAAAGCTTCCCAATCCTTCCAGTCAGCCACGGTTGTTTCTATTGTCTTCCCCCCCCCCCCCCCCCCGCCCCTTAAGAATGCTGCTTCATCTTTTGGATGCATCTATGCTGCACTTTCTGAATTGCCCCCAGAAGCTTCAGCCATTGCTGTTCTGCTATCATCTCTAATAGTATCCCCTTCCAATCAGCTTTGGCCAGCTTCTCCCTCATCCACTGTAATACTGATACATCTGACTTTATTGTCTCCCTCTCATACTGCAGGGAAAATTCTATCATATTATGATCACTGCCTCCTAAAGATTTATTTACCTTAAAAATCATCTTCCTATTCAAATCTGGTTCATTACACAGCACCCATTCCAGAATTATCTTTCCCCTATTGGGCTCAACCCCAAAGTGCTCTGAAAAGTCATCTCGCAGGCATTCTACATATTCCCTCTTTTGGGATCCAGCACCAAACTGATTTCCCCAATCTACCTACTGTGGTAATTTATAGCCTACATCTTGGCTAATGTTTGGAGGCTTGTATATAATTCCCATCAGGGTCTTTTTACTCTTGCAGTTTCTTAACTCTACCCACATCTTCCGATCCTATGTCACCTCTTTCCAAAGATTTGATTTTTGTTTTTTTACCAACAAAGCCACCAATCCAGCCTACCTGTCCATGTCTTCGATACAAAATGTATTTATGGATGTCAGGTTCCCAACTATGTTATCATCTTTCAGCCAAGACTCAGTGATGCCCATAACCTCATATCTGCTAATATCTAACTGCGCTACAAGATCATCTACCTTATTCTGTATACTGTGTGCATTCAAATGTATGACCTCCAGTCCTTTATTCGTCACCCTTTTTGATTTTGTCTCCATGTTACACCTCAACTCATTCCGCTGACTGTACTTACACCCTGACATCGGTTTGCCCTTCCTCACAGTCTCACTACATAATGCATTGACTTGGAAACCAAGTGCCCTATCCTCATCCCTATCACTCCAGTTCCCAATCCCCTGGCCATTTAGTTTAAATTAGGTTACGATTGGAAGTTCACTGTTTATAGGTACGATGGAACAGAATCAGACAGAGCACGGGGAAAATAATTTGAAGCACTGCAGGGAATTGAGACCAGTTAGATTTTCTTTGAAGAACTGGCATAGATCCAATAATTTGAATGCCGCTTATGTTTGGACGAGATGTCCGAGATTCCTGGATGAATATTTTCACCTGGAGAATGTCCCATGTGGGTAATCCCTAGTGTGTGACAGCTAGTGCCTGATAATCAGTTCATTTTTTTGACAAAGTGAATTTCAGTGTTTGGGTGACATTTTGCATGATTAGGTCATTTATGTTACATGAACAACAAACTTCCTACTGGATTTATGACCTGTCATTGTCCAAGAAATAATAAGAACCTCAGCTGAAAAATAGTATCAATGTTCTAGAACAAAATGCTAATTAATCATTGTTTATTATTAATAGGAGGCTTATAAGAGGTTTCTGTATAAATAACAAAGGGTATAGTGCCATGGTGTTTGTTACTGAGCTAATATTTCAGAAAGTTCAGGTCCCACCAAGGCAGATAGAGTTCAATTTGGTTTGGGGGAAAATGTTGAGGGAATAAAAATGTATGTAAGTTTTTAGCTTGGCACCTGACTTTCATTCATTCACTCTGATCCTTCAGGGTAGCAAAAATTACCCTCGCCTGGCCTGGCCTGCGTAGAACTGAAGTGCTACATCAGTCTGTTCAATCCTTTACTGCCTTTAGGAAATAGTCTTCTTAGCATACCAAATCCTGGACAGGTTAAAAAATGGAGCCTACACCCACCTTGGGTTAACTTGGCAAAGGAAATAAGTCCTATATTATTCAAGAATGTTTTAAGGTTTGTTCTATACCCTGGTCAATGAAATAGTTCAAGGTAGCTTGTTAGCTGGTTGAAATTAGGATTAGAAGAGTTAGGGAGCTGAATAAAGCAATGAATATTGAAGGTGGGAAGGTATGTGCTGGGTCACAGATAAGGAGGAGCAAAGGCTTGTAGACATGATGTGCAGCCAGGTTATGGATGAGGATGGTGTGCTCAGCAAAGATGACCAGTGACTGGCTGATTAACTGTGGTGAGTTAATGGTGAATTTAGGCAGTACTCTGAAACAAATCCAGCCTGGCCAATGGTCTGCTGCTGCAAATAGCAGGGTAATTAGTGTACAGGAGTTGATCCAGTGGTTGCAGTGACAGGTTCACCCTTTTATGTCGTTCACATGCCTGATTTCTCAATGATAGTGTGTGGGTGTGCTATTGAAATGCAGAACCATTTGAAACCATCCAACTGTTCACCCAATATCTAAATACAAACATACAAGCATTTTTCTGTAGAAACCTCAAATTCTACACCATACTGCTCCTCACGATGTGATTGGAACTAGATTGGATCTTTCAGCTTGTATGGCTTATTACATCATGATAGAAAGATAGAATTTATCTTTACCCATTTGGGCAAAAACGTTGGTCTGTTGCAGTAGTTTGAAAATGTCTTTTTCTTTCTTCCAGAGATCAGTTCTGTTTGACCACGGTATTCGGCGCCTGACCTTCCTTGTCGCACAGAAGGTATAGCCCACTTTGTCTCATTAAAACAATTCTCATTTATCTCAAACAAATAATCAAAAGCATAATGGCCTGCATAGAAAATAAGAATATCATCAAACTGTAATTTAATTGATTAAACCCTTGACTATCCAATTTACTGATTTCTCAATCCAAATCCATTTGTATTAATGGGATATAAAAGTAGTTAATTCCATATAATTTGTCTTAAAAGTGGTTCTGCCCTTTGTTTTTTACATGTAAAGCTGTTAATCAGAAAGATAGAATAATCTCACATTCCGTGAAGTAAAGATACAATAAAGTATCAGGGGAAAATAAATTCAACAATTCAAATACTCTGATTAAATTAATCAAGTTCAATTTTGATAATCGTTTTCCTCTTAATGATTGTTCCTTCTACGCCCATGACTACTTTCACAACATTAACAAAGAAAAATCTTTCTGCAGATTCCAGCACAGTTAATGACCTCAACCCTCATACTATCTTTGCCTTATTTTGTTGGCTATTATCCTGTCATACTGTTGGGCTTACATGTTTTTAATTGTACCTTTGTTTTACACTCCAGACATTATGAAAACCCTTCTCTCAAATCCCTTCCTTCTAAGCATGAATTGGCAATATTATTTACCACGATGTAATAGTCCTCTCACTTTTCCTCCTTTCTGTGTGTGGGGTGACCTTGTCCAAATGCCATCACTCAGTATAAAAAGTTCTAACAACAATGAAATGCTGATCACAGTTGGAAGTAATCATTCACTGCACCATGTGCATCTTTTTCTGGCTGCTTGACATCATTAGATATCTAATGCAATGGTATTTGTTGAGATAACATTTTGCCGGTTTACTAGACTTTTAAGATGTTATTCTTGGTTTGACTGGTAAAATTTAACAAGTGATGTTAAGCTTTAAAAGTTGGCTTCATGAGGCAGCTAATTGGTAATTGAGGTTTGAGTCTTAAACTAACAGCCAGATCTTGTCCATTTTCCTTTCATTCTATCCAAAAGGATTTCCGGAAGCAGTGTAATTATGAGGTGGATCGGAGATTTCATGTAAGTATCTGAGGACAGGTTTGTTTGACACATTCTTCTCTGTCCGATTAAAATGAAAAAACTGGTTTGAGATTAGTCTGGGACATTAGCTATTGGAACGAATTGTACTTGTCTTTGTAATCAAAGGCAGAAGTTCAGACTCATTTTCTTGCTTTTCTTGTCAGCTATTAAGCAAGTTTACTACAGAGTCAGAATCAGATTTATTATCACTGACTTAAATGATGTCAAATTTTTTGTTTTGCAGCAACATTACAGTGTAGAGACATAAACTTACCCTAAGTTGCAAAAATAAATAGTGCAAAGCAAAGGAATAACACAATAGTGTTCATGGACCCTTCAGAAATCTAATGGCAGAGAGGAAGAAGCTGTTTCTGAATCGCTACGTGTGTGTCTTCAGGCTCCTTCATCTGCTCCCTTATAGTAGTAATGAGAAGGGGCCATCATGATGGAGATAGTCTTTAGTAATGGATACCATCTTCTTCACAGACTGCCTCTTTAAAAATGTCTTAAGTGGTGGGGAGGGTTGTATCTGTGATGGACCTTGTGTGTGATGATATTTGTGGGGTTAGGTAATTGTGGACTTAACATTTGTAACTGAGCTAGATGATGATTTCAAAAGTGAATTTCAGAGTAAGTTATTTGTATAGTTAAACAAGATAATGCTGATGATGGCAATCACTATTACTTAAACCCATCACCTCGAATGGACATAGGTTACCAACAGCAGCTCACCGGAGTCGTCTGTCTTGGGCTGATAGAAGGTTAATTGGCCCTGTGGCTTCTACTTTCACCACACGACTTCACATGTCTTCTAGACGAAGATCCTTCATCTTCCAGGGATGAGGTCTTAGGAGATTCTGTTGGCGGGTTCTGTAGCTCAGTGTTCTTATGGAATAAGGTTGCTATTCCCACGCTCAACCCTCCTCCTTTTGCAGTTTGGCTTGGGAGCATCCATGGTGGTGTTGATAATGGCAAAGACATTATATGTGTAACACTTACCCACAGGCTGGTATATGTCTAGGGGAAAAAGGGATCCAGCCACTCTCCAACCCACCTCCCGTACACGCAGGTGCTGTGAGAATCGAGTTTACGCCTCGAGCCCGCCAACAGTATCAAATCCACAACAAATACCGTTATGAAATACACTTTAAAGAGTTTACTAAAATTAAAAAGAGTAGTAAGCAATACAATATATATACACAAGGAAAAAAAACAAAAGGCGCCACTTATCAAAGTTCAGTCTGTTTAGTGCACTCGTTGGAGCTCAATCAACGAACCAATCGACCCATCCGGCCGTCGCACCTGGGACCACCCCGGTGGTCTTACGAGCAGTCCAGCACACGTCCACCTTCTTCCATGTCTTCCTCGGCCTCCCCCAAAAAACCCGCGAAAAACCCCTCCCCCAAGTTCCCAGCATCACAAGACACAATGACATTCCCCATTGATTAACAAATGAATACAATTACCATATCAGCCATTCTAAAGTGAAACAACGGCTAGAGAAACACTTATCCGACAAAGAAACATTCCTACTTGTAACAAACCAAAGAGGCCATTTTGAGTAACATACCCAGGACATTGTACATTCTCTCCCCACCAGCAAATGTCATGCCCTCATGGCATTACTAGAGGTCCCCAAAGCTTCTCGCAACACACAAAACCCAACCCAGGTGCAGAAGGCAATGACATAACTACCCAGAGCAGTAGAAATCACACTCGGTTCTCCCGGTACCACATATGTCAACCGCTCCGGGGGGCGCCTAATCCTCTGAGATCTCCATACCCCTTCTGCCCCACTGGGCTCCCTCGTCACCTGCGAACCCACTGTCTCGGACACCCCAGGTCTACCTGACAGACCCGCACCCCCTTCCTCACAGGGGTCCTCCCTCACCCGAGATCTCCCCGGCTCACGCTCAGATTCCACCCTCTCTCCCACCAATGTAGTCTGCCTCTCCATCTGACCCTCAAGACCTTCCCTCCTCTCACCCAATTCAGTATGGGAAGGGCCAGGAGCCTCCTCTCCTGGTACTGGAGCACTAGCGAATGGGAACAGGACCCACTCATCTGAGTCGTCCTCCTCTGAATCGGTAGCCATTCCCGAGTGAGGGACCCGTCCCCGCTCTTCAGCAGCGGGCTCTTCCCGTTCTCCGCTCCCTCGCAGAGTCCTTGTACTGGGCGTAACCTCCCACTCGGGCTCCTTATCCACCTGCACCGCTTGACCCAGTGGCAGCAGGTGATTCCTATGGAGTACCTTGATAGGCCCTTTTCCATCCTCGGGTTTCACCCGGTAAACTGGCAGGTTCGGCATCTGGCTCTCTATTACATAGGGACTGGCCGCCCATCGATCTGCCAACTTGTGCTTACCAGGGAGTCCCAAATTCCGTAAAAGGACCCGGTCGCCCGGTAATAATTGTACAAACTTCACCTTTCGATCATACCGCATCTTATTCCGCTGATTTTGTTTGGTAGCCGCCGCCTCGGCCAACTCGTACGCCCGCTGTAACTCCCTCTTCATGTCGGACACGTACTTTAGATGGGACTTCCCGGGAAATTCACCCACTCCACCTCCAAAACACACGTCAATGGGCAACCTCGCTTCCCGCCCAAACATCAGATAATAGGGTGAATACCCTGTAGCCTCATTGCGAGTACAATTGTAACAGTGAACCAATTGTCCAATATGACGACTCCACCTGCTTTTCTGCCCAATCTCCAGCGTCCCAAGCATATCGAACAGGGTCCTGTTGAATCTCTCTGGCTGAGGATCTCCCTGTGGGTGGTAAGGGGTAGTCCTGGATTTCTCAACCCCAAGCATAGTCAGTAATTCCTGGATAAGGCGGCTCTCAAAGTCCCTCCCCTGATCACTATGGATTCGCCTGGGAAGGCCGTAATGCACAAAGTACTTCTCCCATAGCACCTTCGCCACTGTCGTCGCCTTCTGATCCTTGGTGGGAAATGCCTGAGCATAGCGAGTGTAATGATCGGTGATGACTAATACATTCGCGGTGTTGCTGGTGTCAGGCTCAATCGACAGGAAATCCATACATATCAGGTCCAGAGGTCCCGCACTCTGCAAGTGCGACAGTGGAGCCGCCAACGCTGGCAGGGTCTTCCTCTGGATGCAACGACGGCATCCCCTACAGTATTCTTCGACGTCCCCCCTCATCCGGGGCCAGTAGAACCGGTCTTTGAGTAATCCATATGTCTTTTCCACCCCCAAATGTCCAGAATCATCATGTAAGGCCTGGAGTACAGTCTGGTGATACTCCTCTGGCAGGACCAGTTGCCAACAGCGGGGTTGGTCCGGAGGCGTTGTTACCCGGTACAAGATTTTGTTCTTTAACTTCAACCGAGACCACTCCTTCAACAACAGAGGCACATATGGTTGTTTCGCCTTCTCAGCCAACGCCCCATCCCCCTTCTCGACCGCTCTCCACACTGTGCCAATGCCCGGGTCATTTTGCTGAGCAGTTGCCACTTCCCCCGGACTCAGTTCCGGCAACTGTTTAGTCCCCAGAGCGGTCAGGTCACAGTAAACTAGGGGTATGGCGTCGTCAAAAACCCCCAAATGGTCCACGGCTCGTTCCAGCCTCCCTCTTCCCTCGGCCTTCACGGTGATAACAAACTGACACATCGCCTTCACTCCAGGGGCAGGGACACTCTCCCACTCCTCGTCCTTCTCCTCCTCCCCCGGCTCCCGACGAGACAATGCATCCGCATCGATATTCTTGCTTCCGGGGCGGTACCTCAGGCTGAAATCATATACCGACAATGCCGCCAGCCACCGATGTCCTGTGGCATCCAGCTTCGCCGAAGTCAAAATATAAGTGAGAGGATTGTTATCCGTTCTCACCTCAAACTTGGCTCCGTAAAGGTAATCGCCCAGCTTGTCCACCACCGCCCACTTCAGCGCCAGGAACTCCAACTTGTGAGTGGGATAGTTTCTCTCCGATGGCGACAAGCTTCGGCTGACAAAGGCTACCGGCCTCAATGCTTTGCCATGCTCCTGGTACAGAACAGCCCCGAGACCCTCTCGGCTGGCATCCGTGTGCAGCACATATGGCTTCTGGGGATCGGCAAAAGCCAACACCGGGGCCTGGGTCAGTGCCCTTTTCAAAGATCGGAACGCCTCTTCACATTGATCATCCCATCTCGAGCCAAAAGGTTCCGCCGGGTTCCAGTATCCTCCAGCATCCTGCCTCTGGTTCCCCGTCCTCTTCTTCCCCACCGGGGGATAGCCACACAACAGCTGAGTTAACGGGTGACACACTTTGGCGTATCCTTTCACAAATCGCCGGTAATACCCACAGAACCCCAAAAATGAGCGCAGAGCACCCACTTTCTGGGGTCTCGGCCAGGTGGTCACAGCCTCTATCTTGGTTGGATCAGTAGCCACTCCCTCTCGCGAAATGATATGGCCAATGTAGTTAACCGACGACTTGCAGAACTGGCATTTGTCCAGGGAAAGCTTCAACCCTTCTTCATTAAGCCGGCCCAACACCTTCAACAGTCTCTCCTCATGTTCCTCCAAAGTCGATCCAAACACTATCAAATCGTCCAGGTACACCAGCACCTCCAACAGATTCATATCCCCCACAGTTCTCTCCATGAGCCTCTGGAAGGTGGCTGGGGCTCCGGATATGCCTTGGGGCATTCGTTCGAACTGAAAGAACCCCAGTGGGCAGATAAAAGCGGTCTTCTCTTTATCGGCCGCACTCATCGGGATCTGGTAATACCCACTTCTTAAATCCAGCACACTGAACCACTTTGCACCGCTCAGGCAGGCCAACGCATCCTCGACTCTTGGGACAGTATATTGATCAGGGACAGTTCGCCGATTCAACGTCCTGTAGTCAACACACATGCGCACTCGCCCATTCTTCTTCCGTGCCACCACTATTGGGGACGCATAAGGACTTCGAGACTCAGCTATGATTTCGGCCTCCTTCAACTTGCACAAGTGCTGTCGCACGTCCTCAACATCTGCCGGAGCCAGCCGCCGGGATCTCTCTCGGAACGGGGTGTCCTCCGTCACCCGGATGGTGTGGCGAGTGCTTTTGGAGCAGCCAACATCAAACTCGCCCCGAGAAAAAACAGCTTCCATCTTCAGCATCTTCTCCACTAGCCTGCGTTTCCACTCCGGCGACACTGGGGAATCCCCGAAGTTAAAGGCTTCAGCGGTCAGCTCCCTTCGATGCTCCGATCCCTCCCCGTTAGGGGTCCGCACTGGTGCGCTGGACATTACCGTCACCGGGAACAGATGTGCCAGCGGCATTCCCCTCTTAAAGGTGATTTCTCTTGCCGTGGTGTTCCTGACACTTATAGCTATACGCCTCGCATGTACCACCCCTGGTCTCTGCACTTCGGGCCTCACCAGCGCCCCCGCCGGAAATCGTGTCTCCCCTTCAAGATCGTCTGGGGCATCTACTAACAGGGCTTCTCCTGTCGGCACTCCTGGGAATCTGGGGGTCCCCATCACTAGTGCTACCTCCCCTGGTTGGATCACCTTGGGCCTCGCCTGCGTACACCACACCGTCCCTCGTTTACACTCCGGGTCCAGCCCTTGGGAGGCAACCCCTTCTTCGAACACTGCTCGAAACACTGGATGCACCGAGAGGGTCTCCAGAAAGTCTTCCCCCCCTTTCTCCTTACAAGCTCCCAGGAGCCGTCGCACAACTGGGGAGTTAGTCCCCACCAGGAGGGCAGCACCACCGGTTTCCACCGGGTCAGGACACACCAACACCAACGTCTCAATAGCTTCCGACACTCCCACATCGCCCTCCGAGAACTCCAATCTCACCGATAGGTACCCATCGTACGGGTAGTCACCCTCGCTCACACCCCAAATCTGCAGGGCGTCAAATGGTGTTACGGGCAAATGCTTTAGATGTTGATTGTAGAAAGACCGGTACAATAAGGTCACCTGCGATCCAGTATCAAGAACGGCTTTTGCGTAAACTCCCTCTATCCGTAGACCCACACTGGCACGGGGTCCTACCAGCCCATCCGGAACAGAGGCGTGGGCACCCGGTGGTCTTCTGGCTGATCTCTGGGAACGTGTTCCTCCAGAGGCTCCAGTCCATTCCCTCACTGAGCCTCTCCTAAGTTTCCCCGACACCTCTCCCTTCTTAGTCGCAGGGGGGCTTGTCCTCCGCGGGACTCCTTGTCTCTCACAATCCCACCTAAAGTGACCCTCCTCTCCACAGCTATAGCACACACTGCCGGCTGCCCCTCCTCTCCCAGGACGGCTCCTGCTCCCAATCCACTGCACTGATCGCCCCTGAGAGTAGGTACCTCCCCTGTCCCTCCCCTCCAAAGGGGGTTCCCTACTCCCCGGGGGTTTGTCATTCCTCCACTCAGCCACCACTTCCTGTATCGCTGAGGATCGCTCCCGTAGGCCCGTGCCCCTTTTCCGCCCCAATGCTCTCTCTTCCTCTCGCACCTCTCTAATCAGTGGCCCGAAGGATGGAGGGGGACCTTTCCTATAAGCCTGCCGGATAGTCCACGCCACCTTGTCCTCCTCCAGAGAGCCACTGAATAGTTGACTCATCCTCACGCTAGCCACGTCAGTCGCCTTCACTACCCCTCGGCGCCGCAGCCCCGAGAGCATCCCCTCCATCCTAAATATATACTCGGAGAGCTTTTCCCCTCTCCATTGTTCCAGGCGTTGAAACTCTGCTAAAAGCAGCCAGGGTTCCCCTGACAACCCAAACGCTCCCTCCAAAACTTCTAGGCAGTCTTCCACTGAGGCCCCAGGCTTCTCAGCTTTCAACTCCCGGATGGTTGTGGCTGCTAAACCCCTCAAACTTCCCAGCAATCGCTGCCTCTTCTCCTCCTCTGAACCTGGCCACTCCTCTAACATCAAAGACGTATGCTCGATCCAGGTCTCATAGTCCACCTCCCCATCCGGAGTAGGCTTGGCTCCGGAGAACACCCCCAGCTTCAGCCGTGGCCTCTCGGCCACCCCCACCAGGGAATAAAGTGCGGCTGCCAGCTCCGAGGCTTCCACCCTACCTGGGGAGCGGGGCTTAGTCACGACTCCCTCCTCCCACCTCCCTTTACTAGTGCCGGGCACCTCTCTGGGGTCCACCTCTAGCTCTAACTCCTCAGCCTCATCCTTGTAGAAGTGGAGCCCCCACGGGCCCGCCTCCCCCGGTACACTGACCGTCGCCGGCAGTTCCACCGTCCTGACTTCAGTACTCGTACGAACCAACACCCAGCTAGACCCCACCTCTTTACCACACCGTCTAGCTACCAATTCTACCTGCCCAATACCCTTCACCGAACTTAAACCCCGCACTATCACGTCTCCTGAAACTCGAAAATCCACTCCGCTCACTACGCATGCGTACTGTACCGGTACATCTTCAAACTGGCACCAACAAACAAACTTATCTCTGTCCATCTTCCTCTGCTGCCTGCGCGATTCCACAGCCCCTGACAATCCAATCCCGGACGAGCCCCCACAAATGTAACACTTACCCACAGGCTGGTATATGTCTAGGGGAAAAAGGGATCCAGCCACTCTCCAACCCACCTCCCGTACACGCAGGTGCTGTGAGAATCGAGTTTACGCCTCGAGCCCGCCAACAGTATCAAATCCACAACAAATACCGTTATGAAATACACTTTAAAGAGTTTACTAAAATTAAAAAGAGTAGTAAGCAATACAATATATATACACAAGGAAAAAAAACAAAAGGCGCCACTTATCAAAGTTCAGTCTGTTTAGTGCACTCGTTGGAGCTCAATCAACGAACCAATCGACCCATCCGGCCGTCGCACCTGGGACCACCCCGGTGGTCTTACGAGCAGTCCAGCACACGTCCACCTTCTTCCATGTCTTCCTCGGCCTCCCCCAAAAAACCCGCGAAAAACCCCTCCCCCAAGTTCCCAGCATCACAAGACACAATGACATTCCCCATTGATTAACAAATGAATACAATTACCATATCAGCCATTCTAAAGTGAAACAACGGCTAGAGAAACACTTATCCGACAAAGAAACATTCCTACTTGTAACAAACCAAAGAGGCCATTTTGAGTAACATACCCAGGACATTGTACATATGTCTTCAGGGGGTGGTCAGCTACCCTTAATGCAGTCTTCCTGGTGAAGATACTCCCAGAGTGGTGTAGGGAAGGGAATTATGTATAACTGAAGTAAAAAGCACCTCTTGCACAATGTACATCTTCTATTTTCTATACGTTGCAGTAACTGAGATCTGCAACCCACCTGATGAACATTTTACAAGGATGCCTCAATGAGTTTTAAAACTGCAGATTTATTTGACAGTGCTTGGAACTGTGGTTCCATTTTGGTTATTTCAGCATCAAACTTCTTTCCCCTCGCAATCCATGAAAGATCATCATCTGTTTTGTTTTCTGTTAATCACCTGCACTAAAATTTACAAAGATCAAAACTACTTTGCTTTGGGCTCAGTAATTTCATGTCCTTTCTAGCATTCCCAAGGCCTTTTCATATTCAGATTAATTTATTTATCATACGTGCATTGAAAATACAGTGAAATGCGACCTTTGTGTCAGCAACCAACAGAACCTAAGGATGTGCTGGGAGAGCCCGTAGGTGTCACCCATAAGGGCACTAACAGCATGCTCATAATGCTCGGCAGAACAACACAAAACACAACAAACGACAAAACAACACTAGTAAAACATCCCTTTTCCTCTCTCCCACCTACTCACCACCCACACGCAGACTCTGTCTTTCAGCCGCAGAGCAGGTGTCCAGGTCTATAGTGTATTTGCGGACTAGTAAGGTTTTGTAAAATTAGTCAGCTCCGTCATGGGCACTAGCCTCCATAGTATCCAGGACATCTTCAAGGTATGGTGCCTCAAAAAGGCATTGTCCCCCATCGTTAAGGACCCCCATCACCAAGGTCATGCCCTCTCCTTATTGCTACCATCAGGAGGGAGGTACAGAGGTACAGACTCTTACACAATAATTCAGGAACAGCTTTTTCCCCTCTACCATCCAATTTCTGAATGTACTTTGAATCTATGAACACTAACACATTGCTTGTTGATTTCTAATTGTTTTACACTACTTATTTACTTTAACAATCTAACGTTGCACTGCTGCTGCAAAGTTAACAAATTTCACACCATATGCCGGTGATATTAAACCTGATTTTCATTCTGAATAGAAGTGTAGCAAGGAATTTGCACGCTGCCTTCTGGCATTTAATGGTCAAAATTGCACTGCAGTATCTGTTTATGAAATTTCTTTGACTCTTATTTTAACTCGGGTGTAACACATGAGCAAAGAAATTATACTGCGAATTTCAGGAGCACTCAAAGCATTCATTCCAAGTGTTGCACAGTATAATTTAGTTTATTTTCTGGGTTATATTTCACCTTGTATCACTTGCAGTAAGGAGTAAGTTGACCCGGTTTAATAAACTAGTTAGATAGAAGTGGCACAATCTACTTGCAGTTCAGTTCTTATCAGTTGAGAATTTATCTTCTATTCATTCCTTTAAATTTAAATGGATTGCATTTGCAATTGCTTTCACTTTCTGATGCACTTTCCTCATCAGCAAATGAAACAATCCGCAGATACCACACTTAATAATTTTATTTACTGTCTCTGTAATAAGCACCACAGGGAAGTGGGCAAGGGGTGCATAGCTGGTCCAATAATTATGTAATCTCTCTTCTTATCAGCCATGCAACCTGATTATCAATGCAATAGCAAGATAAAATTATTTATTTTCTTGCTTGTTTTCAAATTTCCCGAGTACCAGGGTGTCTTGAGCAGTTAAATTAAGCACATTATTATGATTGTCTAGGTAATGGCTGACTGCTTTGCCACAGCAGGGGCTAATGTCCTCCATAGACACTGCAGGATGTTCAGGTTCAATCTGATGTAAGTGGTATTGACTTGGGTGAGAAGGAGAGTGCAGGGGGAGGGGGTGGTGAGTGGGTTAAAAGAAAAGCCTTTCCCAAAACCAATATTAGGTAGCACTGATTTCAGTTTTTACGGAGCAGTACCTTTTATATGGTGATAATATTTTCATGGAAATTGGCATTATGGCCATTAAATATCTCACAGCCATTATCCCAACAATTGCATCAGCCAAGTTGCATTTGCAAAGCAATAATGCCAGGTCTGTAGGGAGAAATAAACCTCTAAAAGCTGCTTTTCTTTATTGTTCCAGAGAAAGAAAAACTATGTTAATGAATTTTTTTTATGGCTGCCGGAGTAATTTTTCTTTTCCCGGCAATACTATCAGTGGCCCGATCCGCTGGAAGTTCTGTGGATGCTAAATGTATAAATGTGATTTATAGTGGTTACTTTCAGAGGCTGAATTCTTTTTTTTAACACAAAATCTTTGTATGTCTACAAAGGCATTGTTATTTTAAAGACTTTTCTCTTCTCTCACCCTCTTTTTTTTTATACAGAGAGAATTCCCAAAGTTCTTCACCTTCCGATCAAGAGACAAGGTAAGGCACGTAGCAGAACTGAACTTAGTTTCTGAAGGTTTCTGAATTTCACTCCACTGGTAGAGGCCATTTGATGCTTTGTTACTGAGCAGCTATTTAAAGCTGTGCAGATTCTTCCATGCCATTTTTCACATTGTCTCTGCATATTTTCCCGTTTAAGTATTTATCCTATTTACTTCTGAAGTTTGTGACTGAATCGGATTCTGCATTCCTTGTTAGGCCACATATTCTAGATCACGATGACTTGTGTTTTAAATAAACATGCATTTTCAACTTCTGTCTGATACTTTTGCCAAATCAGTGAACGCTTTTAAAGGGTACATATTGGATTCCATCAAAAAATATCAAACCATTGTCTGAACCCCACCAAAAAACATCAAACTATTGTCTGGACCCCACCAAAAAACATCAAATCATTGTCTCGGTACCCCAGCACATATTGTCTACCTGGCACTACACTGTCCCTGTAGCTGTTACACCTTGTTCTGCATGCTCTTGCTGTTTTACCTTGCACCTCCTCAATACACTAGTTAATGAATTGATTTGTGTATGCAGTATGCAAGACAGGTTTTTCACTGTACCTTGTTATGTGACCATAATAAGCTAATTTAAGTGTATGTTTAATTTCACTGTGATAAGTTTAGAATTAGAATTTGCACATTTCTCTTTTCATTTGCCATACCTCACATTCCTATCGTTTGCATAGGGAAGGGCTGAAAGAAACCCTAGTTTATTTCCAGACACTTGTGATGGTCCATGATACTCCCTATGTTCTTCTGGCTCTAGTAGGTGTAGGTATTGATGCTCCTGAGACTGGAGGAAGCCAGTTTGGCAGAACTTGACAATTTTGCTGTTTAGTGGTCCAGTTATATTTACCTCCAAAGTGTCATAGAGAGGTGCAGCACAGAAACGGGCCCTTGCCCATCTAGTCCATGCCAAAACCATTTAAACTGCCAACTCTCATCGACCAGCGCTGGGATCATAGCCCTCCATACCCTTACTATCCATGTATCTATCCAAACTTCTGTTAAACGTTGAAATTGAGCTCACATGCACCACTTGTGCTGGCAGGGCATTCCACACTCTCAAATCCCTCTGAGTGAAGATGTTTCCCCTCTTGTTCCCCTTAAACTTCTCATTTTCACCCTTAATGCATGACCTTTTCTTGTAGTCTCGCCCAACCTCAGTGGAAAAAGCCTGCTTGTATTTTCCCGTCATACTTTTGTAAAGCTCTATCAAATCTCCTCTACATTCTAAAGAATACAGTCCTAACCTATCAACGTTGGTTTGATTAACGCCTTTATTTTCTTTTTGTGTTTACTTATTGTTTTCAATATTTTAAAAGTTATCACTATGTATCTTTTCTGACCCATCACCTTCGATTGAATCATGCATAATAATGATACAATTGATGGGTTTTACATTTTGTTTCATTTTAAGACTTCAGTTGGATTGAAGATGTACAGGTGGGGGAATAAGTGATTGGAAAAAATTGTGATGATAGTGCTGATAAAGCAGAATGAATAATAATTCAATGAAGAAATACAAAAATGCAGGTAATTTCTGTGGCTGGAAACTATGAATCGATCAAGAATATCATAGTACAATTGGCAGGCAAATGGAATTGCAGGAAATTTCTGTGACATGAATGGTGTAGTAGAAAAAAACATGATGTGAAATAACCGTTATTTGAAAGCATCTCATTTGTAAACACATTGATGAATGTTAAGGTTAGATTGTAGAGCAATGGGAATAAGATAAACCTTGGGGCATTTCATAAATCTAGATTTGACTTGATGAGATAATATGTCCTGGCATTAAAAAAGCCCTATCAAATGACATGATAAGGTGTATAAGGGCAATTGAGTTCTTTACTTTGAGAAATAGGTTTTGCTGTATTAAGGTATGTGCATTAGGCCCTGCTTTGTAAATAAATTATGAGGTGCAAAATTATCCTGTGTTCATGCTGTTAGTTTTAGTGTAGAATTAATGAAAAGAGCTTGAGCAGTAATGTGAAGCTTCTATTTGAAATGGGTCATCCAAAGGATGAAGTACTTTAGCTTGGATCCATTGCAGCTTCTTACATTGGTTTAATTGCTGCCAGTGGAATTACTTCTTAAATCACATTGGTATTAAAGTTTTAGAAACCTTTATTGTTTGTTACAGTTTGAAAATACTTAAATGAACATTAGGTTAAACTAAGTGAGAATTTACACTGATTCAGAGTAATGTCAATACTTAAAGTTGCAGAGGGTGGATGTGTGTTATTTTGCACCCTATCATCCCTTGCTCTTTAATTTCTCTAAGCAGCCCAGGTGTTATTTCATGTTCTATTGTAGGTTGTCTGAATTTCAGAAATGTGTAGGAAGGCAAAGTTAACTGCTTGATGTTGCCCTTCCCCGCATCTCCTCCACTTCCCAGACATTAATGCTCTCCCCATTTTCTAGCCACTTTAACAGTGATAGAGGAGTGCCTCTTGTGTCCTCTGGTGCTATGATGAAGCCATCCTCAGGGTGAAGGAACAACACCTTATATTCCTTTTGGTTAGCTTCTGTCCTGTTGGCATGAATATCAATTTCTCCTTCTGATTTAATAAAATCCCTCCTCATTCCCTCTTCTATTCTCCACTCTGGCCTTTTACCTTTCTCACCTGCCTACCACTTTCCCCTGGATCCATCCCCCTTCCCCCACCCCCCATTTTCCTATGGTCTACTCTCTTCTATCAGATTACTTCTTTTCCTGCCCTTCACCTCTCTCACCCACTTGGCTTTACCTATCACTGTCTAGCTATAGTCCTTCTCCTCCCTCCCCCCCCCTTTTATTTTCCCCTTCCTTTCCAGTCCTGAAGAAGGGTCTCTGTCTGAAATGCCAACTGTTTTCCATGGATACTGCTGTTCCTCCAGGATTTTTATCTATGTTGCTCTTGGATTTCCAGCATCTGCAGAATTTCTTGTGTTTAATGTTAACTGCTGCCCAATAGATCAGTAATTTTGTGCCAAGCCTGAGATGTGCTCCTCAAATATCCTTTTCATCGATCTATCAATGACTTGGCAGATCACTGAAGGGAATAGTAAATTTGACCACTCACTTCTGCATTTGCCAAGAACTGGCTCCCATTTTCCATTGAGAAGATTGTGATGAGCCACCTTGTTAAGTAGCTGCGATCTTTCTTCTGAAGATCCTGTCACAAATACTGATGGATAAGGAGTTCCAGGATCTACAGTCAGAAACGGTGAAGGAACAGCAAAATATTTGCAGGTGAAGAATATGTTTAAGGGAACTTTAAGGGTAGGGGTGATGTTCTGCTCCGTGTTTGGTGGTAGAGGCCACAGGTTTGATAAGTGCTGGCGAGCACAGTTTGACAAGGAGCAAAGGGTTAGATTGCTAGTGGAGTAGGTTAAAAGCTCACCTCAACATTGTGGGCCAGAGGACCCGTAACGTGCTGTGTTGTCTGTGTTCTGTGCTGTTTCTCTGCAGTGCAGTTACAGATGGCATACATTACAGTAATTTGTGGTTAAGATTTAGGGTGACAAACAGGTGCTTTGTTTTGGATGATGTCAAGCAGCTAGAGTGATGTTGGAGTTGCCATTATCCAGGCAAGTAGAGATTAATCCATCATGCTTCTGATTTGCTTTCCAGATGGTGAACAGTCAGGACAGCCAGCATCTGACCTTCTCTTATACCCCTGGTATTCATGTGGCTAGCCCTGTTGAGTTTTTACCAGTGAGACCTAATAATATTGCTGGTGGGGGATTTGGTGAAAGTAATTGAATGCCTGGTTCGATTTTTTTTTTATTGAACCTGGTTATTTTGTAGTTTATTGACGTTTATACCTGATCATGCCTGGACATTGCATTCAGACATGAGCCGCTTCATTTTTATACTGTGGATTCACAAATGGATTTGAACTTGCGCAATCGTCAGTGGGCATTCCGGAAGCTAAAGCAATCTTTGTACAAGCTGTCACTCTGACCACTAACTTAAGTTTTATGAGTGATGCTAAACTTAGTCTAATGTTACTTTGGTAGCAAGGACAGTCAATTTCATCTCACTCTGGTTTGAACGAAGCTGTGATGAGGTCTAGATCCGAGTGGTTCTTTTGACGTGCAAACTGGAGACTGGTGAGCAGTTTGCTGCTGAATAAGCGCAACCTGACAGCACTGTTAGTGACACCATCCATCGTTTCGTTTCTATTTGAAAGCAGCTGAGTAGCAATAATTTGCATGACATGATTTGTTGTGGTTTTTGTGGACAGGACCTCCCTTTGCAGTTGTCCATGTTGCTGGATGAATGCAGGAGTTTTAATTATACTACTGGAACAGCTTGGTTAGAATTTATTATAGTATCTATATGTCACCATGTACTTCAATCAATCAAGCAAGCAAGCATGAGAACATGAATTGTGGAATCGGTTCAGTGTTGAGGTCAGTGAAGTGGTCCGCACTGGTTCAAGAGCCTAATGGTTGAAGAATAATAACTGTTCCTGAACTAGCTGGTATGGGACCTCAGGCTCCTGTACCTCCTTCCCGATGGCAGCAGCAAGAAGAGAACGTGGCCTGATGATAGATGCTACTTCCTTGTGACTACAGCCCTTGTAGATGTGCTCAATGGTGGGGAGAGCTTTTCCTTTAATGGAATAGGCTGTGTACACTGCTTTTTGTAGGCTTTTCCTTTCTTGGAAACAAGTTTTTGATGTGTCTGATGCTGATCCCACCATGCCCCTCTATATCTCATTAATCGGGGTTGGTTTACAGCCTTGAGTTTAATGATAGAATGGACAATGTGGTGAGTTGTGTGTCATTGCTACTGCTTCTGATTGTCCACAAAACCTCGTGGATGCTGAGTTTGAGCTGCCAGATATATTCTGACTTTGTCATTTAATATTATTTTAGACAATGCCCGTGAAGAGCGGAAGGAAGTTTGATTTCACAAGTAGGATTGAGGTGATCACTTGTACCTGTGCTTTCATGGACTGATATATCTGCGGTAGATAATTGGTGAGGGCCAGTTCAACTATTCATCAAACTGATTTCTTGACTGCCTGTCCAAATTAACTTCCGATCTTTCGGGAGGCTGAGGGGTTGATTGACAGGACATTAAGGGAGGTAGTTACACCCAAGGAGCAGGACACAGGTAATGTGGTGACCATCAGGAGTGGGAAGGGGGTAGGCAGCCAGTGCGCTCATGTGCCTGTTTTCTCAGCCCATGTTAGGGCAGGAATTGACTTAGCAGATGAAGGTCACAGCAGTCAGGTCTTTGGCACTGAGTCTGGCTCTAAGGCTCAGAAGGGAAGGTGGAAAAGAGGCAAGCTGTAGTGACAGGTGATTTATTGTTTGGGTGAATAGACAGGAGGGACCAATATCCAATTGGGAATGTTTGCTCGTGGTGCATGGGGGATGACGCTGGTGGTTTAAAGTAGAGTTGCAGTGGGGTGGGAACCAGAGTGCCAGAGTAGATAGTCGAGTGGTCCTGGAGAAAGATGTTGTTAAGCCTGCAAACAAAATCAGGAGTTGAATGATTGAGCATGTTGGGGCTGTTGTTTAGAGTTGTGAATACTTCAATGCAAGGAGTTTCGTAAGAAAGGCAGGTTGAGTTTAGGCCATGGGTCAATATGTGGAATTATGACATCATAGCCATTAGTGAAATAGCCTTGCAGGAGGGTCAGGCCTGGCAGCTCAGTGTTCCAGGGTTCTGTTGCTTTAGATGTGATAGAGTGGGAGAGGTAGCATTACTAGTCGGAAAATGTTATGGCAGTGCTCAGACAGGACAGATTGGTGAGTTCATCTACTAGGCTGTATGGATGGAACAGAGGAATAAGAAAGGGTTAACCACATTAATGGGATTGTATTATAGACCACTCAACAGTCCACAGGATTCAGAGGAGTAAATTTGTGAAGAGATTGCAGACTTGCAAATATAAAACTGTGATAGTAGATGATTTTAACTTTCTGTATATTAACTGGGGCTCTTTACTGTAAAAGGGCTGGATGGGATAGGGTTTATCAAATGTGTTCAGGACAGTATCCTCAATTAGTACAGAGAGGTCCCAATTAGAGAGAATGCGATACTAGATCTCCTACTAAGTCAGGTTTCACAAGTTTGAGTAGGGGAACACATCGTATCTAATGATCGTAATGCCTTTAGTTTCAAGATAATTATGGAGAGGGTAGGCCTGGTCCTCAGGTTGAGATTCTAAATTGGAGAAAGGCCAATTTGATATCAGAAAGGATCTTGTAAGTGTGTATTGGGGCAGGTTGTTTTCTGGCCGGGTGTACTTGGTAAGTGGGAGGCCTTCAAAAGTGAAATCTTGAGAGTACAGAGTTTGCTTGTTCCTGTCAGAACAAAAGGCAGGAGTAACAGATTTAGGGAACCTTGGTTTTCAGGAGATATTTAGGTCCTGGTTTAAAAAAGAGGAGGTGGTGCGTAGCAGGTATAGGCAGGTAGGAACAAATGAGGTTCTTGAGTATTAAAAAATGCAAGAGAACACTTAAGACAATCAGGAGGGCTAAAAGAAGGCATAAGGTTATTCTAATAGACAAGATGAAGGAGAATTCCAAAGGCTTCTATAGATGTATTAAAAGCAAAAGGATAGCAAAGGACAAATTTAGTCGTCTGGAAGATCAGAGTGGTCATGCGTGGAGCCAAAAGAGATGGTGGAGACCTTAAGTGGATTTTTTGCATCTGTATTTACTTAGAGACGTATTCAGAGCCTACAAATGTAAGACAAAGCAGCAGTGAGGTCATGAAGCATGTATAGATTACAGAGGAGGAGTTGTTTGCTAGATAAATCCCCAGGGTCTGATGAGGTGTTCCTTTGGATCCAGTGGGAGGCCAGTGCAGAAATTTCAGGGTCCCTGGCAGAGGTACTTAAAATGTCCTAAGCCTTGGGTTAAGTGCCAGAGGAATGGAGGATAACTAATGTGGTTCTGTTGTTTAAGAGAGATCCTAAGAATAAGCCAGGAAATTATAGGCTGGTGAGCCTGACCTCAATAGTTGGTAAGTTATTGTAATGTATTCTAAGGGAGTGGATATACAAGTATTTGGATAGTCAACATGGCTTTGTGCATGGTACTCAGGTCTAACCAATTTTAGAGTTTTTCGGGGAAGTTATCTGGAAAGTTGATGAAGGCAAGGCAGTGGATATTGTCTACATGATTTTAGTAAGGTCTTTGACAAGATCCTGTATGGCTGGTTGTTGAAGAAGGTTTAGTCACTTTGCATTCAAGATGTTATTGTAAGTTTGACTGGACTTTGCCTTTGAGGGAGAAGCCAAAGGGTGGTAGTAGGTGTTTGCCTCTCTGACCGGAGGCCTGTGACTCATGTGCTGCAGGGACCAGTGCTAGGTCTGTTGTTTTTTGTCATTCAAATCAACAAACTGGTTGATAATGTGGTCAACTGGATCAGCAAATTTGCAGATGACACTAAGATTGGAGGTGAAGAGGAAAATTATCAAAGCTTGTAATGAGATCTAGAATAGCTGGGAAAATGGACTGAAAATTTTCCGATGGAATTTAATTCAAAAAGGATTGAAGTGTGGCATTTTGGGAAGTCAGGCCAGGGTAGGATTTGGATGGTGAGTGGTAGGGTACTGAGGAGTGTGGGAGAACAGAGGGATCTGGGAATGCAGATCCATAAGTCCTTGAAGGTGGCATCATAGGTAGATAGGCTTAAAGAAAGCTTTTGGTACATTGACACTCATAAATCAAAGTATTGAATACAGGAGTTGGGATGTTATGTTTAAGTTGTATAATGCATTGATGAAGTCTAATTTGGAATATTATGTGCAGTTTTGATCACTGACCTACAGGAAAGATGTAAAGAGAATACAGAGAAAATTTACAAAAATATTGCCAGGACGAGGACTTGAGTTATAGAGAAAGATTGACTAGGTTTGATCACTGACCTACAGGAAAGATGTAAAGAGAATACAGAGAAAATTTACAAAAATATTGCCAGGACGAGGACTTGAGTTATAGAGAAAGATTGACTAGGTTAGCTTATTCCCTAAAGTATAGAAGAATGAGGGAAGATTTGATAGAGAAATATTGAATTACGAGGGAGGAAAGATGAGGTGTGTGGAAGCAGGCTTTTTCCACTGAGGTTGGGTAAGACTACAACTAGAGGTCATGGGTTAAGGGTGAAAGGTGAAATGTTTAAGAGGAGCATGAGAGGAAACTTCTTCACTCAGAGGGCGGTGAGAGTTTGGAGCAAGCTACCCGTAGAAATGGTGGATGTGGGAAGGATTTCAACATTCAAGATAAATTTGGATAGGTACATGGTTGGGAATGGTATGGAGAGCTATGGTCCAGGTAGAAGTTGATAGTACTTGGCATATTAAAGGTTTGGCATGGACTAGAAGGGCTGAAGAGCCTGTTTCTGTGTTGCAGTATTCTGTGACTCTATATACCAAATGTCACATTTGCCAACTTTTCTAATAATGGTGGTATTTCTAAACCACTACCAGAGATGGGTATGGACATCTTTCTCCAGAGCTCATTCAGAGTTCTTGCTTCTGCAACAGTTCCTCCAAGTGTATTTATCATGGTAAAGCACTGAAAGTAATCAGATTTGGCTTGAACCCATGAGACTTCATGTGGTCTGGAGCCAAAGCTGGTTCCTCCTGGCTTCGTGTCATTGCCAACTCTGGAAGGACCTGCATACAGAACATGACCCATCCAATTGACTCAATGTACATTCTGTTGTCTCCAAGTATGACACTGTGAGTATGACAGTGTTTGACTGTTTCTAAATAATTCTGAGAGATGATTCACCCAATTTTGGCTACAGATATTTGTAAATAGTAGTTTGCAAGGTTGACTTGCTAAAATCCCTTTTACTGTGCCTGAAAATAGTGGCTAGGTGAATGCCAGATGTTCCTTCCAGTTTCAACCATCTAATGTTTTGAAATGGTGGTTGTTATGTAACTAAATGGCTTGCTGAGCTATTTCAGAGGACTTTTAAGAGCAATTTAACTTGTATAGACCCGGACAAGATAACATAGGCAGATTTCTTTTGAGGCACATAAGTGGTGAGTTTTTAAAGACGGCCTTTAAAACAGAGAAGTCTTTTTCCCCCTAAGTTTTGAGGTTGTTTTTAATTTGCATTTAAACTGGGATCCTGCAATGTTTCCTCAAACCTTTGTTTCATTAGATTGGTAACTTTGCAAGTACATCAACCATCAGCCACGAAGCTGTGATCCGAATTGCAGATATTTTTGAATTTTTCAGTGTACTAGTTTTGATCAGAAATTTTGCCACCTCATTGCACCTGGTTTATCTTGTTTCGGCAAGGTGAGTTAAGCACAGTTAACTGCTTTGAAATTTTAGAAGTTCATGCGAGTGGGTCTCTCTGTATGTCATGTTGTCTTCAATTCAATTCAAATTTAATAGTCATTCAACCATTAATTCAACCAAATGAGACTGCGTTACTCCGGGGTCAAGGTGCAACTCAGTATAACAGGCACAAGATATCAAGCACAAAAAGAAATAGTATCACAATCACAGAATAAGAGCCCCATAAACTCTGGCTATCTATCCACAGTCAACTACAATAAAGTCCATCTCCCATCAAGCAAGCACTGGGGGCAGCAGCAACTCCAGACTGGACACCGCACACTGCCCCGCACCCAGAGGAATGCTCCGACCCCGACACCCACCCCCACTGCGACACCGCAACTTGATGCACATACAAGACAACAAACCCATATAGAATACTGTGGTTTGAGTGCCAGTCCTCATATATACAAGCACGTATAGAATATTAGTAAACACACAGCCACACAAATGTACATGTGTATAATCCAGACCCTTCAGTCCATTTGAAATCTTCGGTAGGCCACAACTGTGCCGCACCGCCCTCAGTGGATTTGATCCAGTTCTTCCTTGAGCTGTTCAGTCACCATCATGTGAAAGTGTTGTTCAAATTGGTCTTGCTGGATGACTGTTACACATTCCTCTCTGTTTTCCAGTTTCAGGAAGACCGGATCTACCGGCATCTGGAGCCTGCGTTGGCCTTCCAGCTGGAGCTGAACCGAATGCGGAATTTTGACCTGACTGCAATGCCGTGTGCCAATCACAAAATGCACCTGTATTTGGGCGCTGCAAAGGTGGAGGCAGGAATCGAGGTTACAGACTACAGGTTCTTTGTACGGGCCATTATTCGGCACTCTGACCTGGTCACGAAGGTGAGTCAGATGAGAGCAGCAACCAGCAGAACACTTCCTTCATACGTTGATGAAACATGGAAGTTGAACCGAGTGGAATGGCTAAGAGTGACAGTAAGTCTGGTAGGAGAGATGGGTTTTGGTTCATCTGAGATGGGGTATGAGAATCCCTCAGGAAAACTGGAGCAACTGACTAGTTGGGACTTTCAATAACATTTCAGATGAGGCAGATGCATCTGATAAGGAGATGAATGTGGGAAATTATGAGAAGACATTGAATTGGAAACATGGGATTGATGTGGAATGCTCAGGTGCAGAGTGATTCAACCCAAGATGGAAGATGGAGTTGATGGTGAGGATTTTAGTGAGGGGGCGGTAAAGAATGGTTTTCATTTTATCAACATTTAAATGCAGAAGTTGCAGTCTATAAGAGATTAGATATCAGATGGGTCATGTGCTACAGCAGTAGTGGAGGGATTGAAAGGGGTGTTTTGTGGGTGGTGGCCGCGTGCATTTGAAAGATGGCTCCATTCCTGAAACTCTTCTGGATTAGGAATAGGGGGAAACCAAGGTTGACAGTTTAGGGAGCTGGGATATTGGTTGCATGAAAATAGGTCAAGATTCCACTGCTCGGGCATCGTAAGCGAAGTGGAACAAAACAAGTATTGTTCCGCTAAGCCGGTAAGTGAAATTAAATAGGGGTTGCTCAAATGGAGGCACGTCTGCAACCTGACAGTATAACCATTGAGATCTCCAGTTTCAGGTAACTTGCTTCCCCCCCCCCCACCCCCCAGTCCCTTTCTCCCTCCTCCTGATCAACCCAGGTGATCTTATGCACACCTTTCACCTTCCACAATCATGTTGTTTCTTTCCCCTTGCCAGTACACATACATCCATCACCCGCACACTTCTTTCACTGGGACCCCTCCTCCTACAGTTCCTATCTGCCCACCTTACTCCCTTATTTGGTCCTGGTCTTCATGTTCTCCTGCTTATATGACTTCATGAATCTGCAGTCTTTGTTGTCTCCATCTACCTCCTCCCAGATTTTATTGCTATCTCCACCCACCTCTCCCTCACCTGGCTCTTTCTGTCATTCAACACCCCCTCATTTGGGTCCACTTACCCCTTGACAGCTCTTGCCTCACCTCATTTTCTCATCTCTTACACCGGCTATCTCCCTTCTCCTCTTCCAGTCCAGCCGAAGCACCTCGATCCAAAATATCAACTATCCATTTCCCATTGCAGATGCTGCCTGACTCGCTGAGTTCCTCCAATATTTCTTTTCCTTTGCATGAAGTTTTGACTGTTTAAGCTTGGAATAAACTTGATGTACTTCTCTAATAGAAATCACATCATGAGTTATATTATGTGTCATAATTCTAAGTAGGACTTTACTGTGTTAATGTGTCTGCAAGTCATTTTTTTATTTTACTGCTTTTTAATGTAACTTTTGATGGTCTATTTCACTTCATATGATTTTTCACTTAATTTGAAAAAGTTGAACAAGCATAAAACTGTGAGGGCAGGTAGCATTTTAATTAAAAGCCCTGTGATGCTTTAAGCAAAATGGCTAAATGAAACAAACCTGTATTTAAGGATTACTGCTTTTTGATTTATATAACTTTTTTAATTTCTTTTGTAACCAGTGATTAAAAGTGACCTTAGTATTGTTTTTCAAAATTCAGCTGGTTTGATTATTCTCAGTTAATTGAGAAAAATACTGTTCTCTGATGTCAGTGTCTTGCTGATTTCTTCTTTCAGTTTAACTGCATCTAACCCACGGGATTTTAATGGAGTTTGATCCTATTCATTTCTCCATTTTCTGTGGGGAGTTTGTGTCTTTTTTTTAAAATTGCCGCTTTTTTTTATTTATTGCTTTTCTGAAAGTCCTATTTCTTGGTAGGATATGGATATTGGCTATTCTTTGAATTTGTCAAATTGCGATGATTTTAGAGTGTGACTCTCAACACTAGTATATTTCAACTCCAATTTCATTACCAAGCCAAGATCCTTCTTCCAACAGTCTAAACCCTTGAAAAGATTTTCACCCTTCCCTTTCTAGTTATCTTTATTTGCAGCTGAAACTTTTGAATTCTGTGTAATCCAGGAATAATTCTTGTGTTCATCTACCCATTTGATAGGTTACAAATCCAAAGAAGAAAGATTATCAACTTCCCTATGGTTTTATTTTGCTTTTATTCCGATTTTTCTTCATCCGCTCAATCTGTTTGGCAGGCTGCTTCACTTGCTTTCCAATTAGCAATTTGGAGGTGTCTTTTCTTGTGCTGTTTCTGCACTCTGTTTCCCTATCACCTTTTCTCACCTCCCAACCCTGTCAAACACAGCTGCCGATGTGAGATACATTCAGTCAGCGCTATTCTGTTTAGCAAAGCTTACTAGAATGAAGCAAATGTTAACTGAGGTTGCTAATCATCATTCTCAGCTCAGCTATCAGTTGTTGACTTCTGAGCAGAAGTGAGATGTACTCTTGTTTGTGGTGTTTGTGGCCCTAGAAGGGCTGCATATTTGTGTGTCTTCCATTATGTTTGCTGTGGGCCATTGTAAGATGTGGAGAGGCCCTGTAGTTGGTTGGTAATTCTCATTTCATCGTCTGAGTTTGGAGAATGTAAGGTGGCTTAGCGGTTGTCTGGGGTGTTTATGGGAGAACTCGTGTGATTTGGGATCAGAGAAGTGGACCAATCAGCAGGAAGTCAAAGTTTGATGAGGGGTGGTTTGGGATTGAACTCAGAGTAGAGATTGGGTATCCTGGAAATGGTGGGACCGAAGAAGAGGCAGTGAAATGGAACTCGTCTGAATGTGGTCCCGGTCCAAAGTATTATGCTAAAAATGTAATTATTCTGAGGTTGCTCAGCAGTGTTTGCTCCTATAACAACATGGACTGATTCCCCATGGTGCCTTCCAAAGAATACTTGAACAGGAAACTAGTCATTTGATGTACATTTGTCACAGAAATCCCTTCAGATGCACATGAATAAATCTCGGCCAGTGCTGTCTGGTCAAATTCCTGGACTGGTGCATTGTGACCTGGAAATGGCTGCAATGGGATTCTTTCTGAACAAAATAAGAATCAAGTGTATACATGCTGAATATAACAGGGCTGTGTGATTAAATTTCTAGGCCTGATTGCTGAACAGTGCTCTTTTCTATCTCCCATCCCCATCCCCTACAGTTGCCTTCCAAATCAAAGGACCACAAATGCACAAGACAAAAATAATCCCAGCAATTTGCCAGAGCACTTAGAATTTAGCATGCACTGGTGCCAACAAATCTTATTCCATTGTTGCCGTGTGAAAAGTTACTGAAAATGCAATTGCAGTTCTTTCCCATTTGAAACATCCATGGGCAACTACTTCTCAGTGCTTGACAACAAGGGTCTTGTGATCTATGGGGTGAAAGATTCTCAAGTTCCTCTTCCATTATACTCTGGTGGAAATGTAGACTACGCTGATGAACTTGTAGTTTTAGCTAGCCTTGAACGGTCTTATTAAAGATGTTCTAGATCTTATGTAGGATGAGATATTGCTTTAGTTTTAAAAGTCAAAGAAGTTTTTACAGTTTAACAATTTTGCCTACAGGAAGCCTCTTTTGAGTATCTACAAAACGAGGGTGAACGGTTGTTGCTGGAGGCTATGGATGAGCTGGAAGTGGCATTTAACAACACTAATGTTCGAACAGACTGCAACCATATTTTCCTCAATTTTGTTCCCACTGTTATTATGGATCCTTCAAAGGTAGGCTTTGCCTTTGAATTTATCTTGAGGAAATGGAAGCAATTAACAGTTTAGGTTTTGGGGGCTTGTGAATATGCCTCCTGAGAGTTGGCTGTTTGTGGGATTGGTAATTTTGAAGAAAGTTAAAGATCTGAATTTATGTTTCTTACTAACTGCAACCCCTTGGTGGAGAGCTGAACAAGATTTGCCATTATCATTGCGCTCTGGCCACAGGACAATAATGTGGACAAGACGATGTAGCACATACTCCAGTCATCTGATCCCAGGTTTCTTAATGATAACTTTGAGGTATACAGTTCATGTCCATCCAGATATTAAATTGGGTCACAATCATATTTCTATGTAAAGCTCAAGTTTTGTATTTCATAGTTTTAATGTTTCTAAAAATATGTTTTGATAGTTGGCATTATTAAGTTCATGTTTATTATCATTCAGCCGCACTAGTATATAAAGCTAAGCGAAGCATCCTTCCTTTGGGGCCAAGGTGTAAAATGCAACATATAGATATGACAAAGCACAATACAGTCACAGAACAATTTTAGCACAAATCTCTGAGTGGCATGGCCTGAAGACTTGATGGTGCACAGGGTGCTGTTCTGTAGAAGTTCTCCAAATCTATTATTGTACTCAATTTAATCTGATCATGGTCAAAAAATGCAACACTAGTTTCAATGTTCATGGACTAGGTACAAGTACTAAGCAGCGATTTCAAATGTTTTGCTAGCCACGACTACTGCAGAAGCTACAGGTTTGAGTTGAGGACATCATTCAGCCCTTTGTCAGCTAGCCTAATAATGTTAGCTGTCCAGACTCACAATTTTAGTCATGGTCCCCTGGGCACCGGTAACTGGAAGGTGACTGGGTTTGTTAATTTCAACTGGAAGATAATTTATTCAGAAAAAGGACATACAAACTGACTTGATACAATTAATATATTTCTAACCGCAAACAAGAGAAAATATGCAGTTGTTGGAAATCAAAGCAACACACACACAAAATACTGGAGGAATGGATGCTGCCTGGCCTGCTGAGTTCCTCCAGCGTTTTCTGTGCGTTGATAATTTCTAACTTGCTTTGAACTAAAGGCGGTAAACATGTTAGCACAGTGATTGTTTTCAGTAAGCCTGTAGATTGTGTTCAGTTTTTGTTCTTTCCTGCAGATCGAAGAGTCTGTGCGTAGCATGGTGATGCGATATGGCAGTCGTCTGTGGAAGCTGCGAGTGCTTCAGGCTGAGTTGAAAATAAATATTCGCTTGACACCCACAGGGAAAGCAATTCCAATCAGGCTGTTTCTGACCAATGAGTCTGGTTACTACTTGGATATCAGTCTGTACAAGGAGGTGACAAACTCCAGGACTGGTCAGGTAGGAGTTTAATGACCAACTTGTATATTACGAATTTTGCTTTCTGAAGTTGTTTTTGCAATCATAAGTACCATCGTACCACAATGTAGAACAGGGACATTAAGACTATTTGAAGCATGGAATAAGTTATCTAATTTGACGAAATGTTGTGCTGGACCCAGATTGGAGATTTGGCTGCAGGAGAGGCATCTTGCCTCACCACCTTTGTTGAAAATGTGGAATGTTGCGTTAAGCACCATTAATTTTAGTGACCAGGCCTATGTGGGAAGGGACATCAGGGTGGGGAGGGAAACAGGAAGAGGGTGAGTTGGAGTCTGGAACCAAAGTTACAGTCAAAAGGAGTAGGGCATAGGATTGGAATTGAACAAGAGAGCCAGAAAGTTGATGGTTGACCAAACTCCCATTAATGATAGAGTAAGTGTGAGACAAAATAAGTCTAGTGTAAGAAGAGCAAATAACATGAGCTGAATTTGTAACCAAAAGTAGATTTATGTGAGAAAAGGCTATTGAGTGATGCGATGAGAGACTATTTGGTGGGATGTAGAGAGCCACTGGCACAGTGACATAGCAGTTAGTGCCACAGCTCCAGTAACCCAGGTTCAATCCTGGTCTCCGGTTCCTGCCTGAGTGGGGTTTTCCAGGCGTGCTTTGTTTTTCTCCCAAAGGTATTCACGACTGATGAATTAGCTTTTCTAAATTTACCGTAGTGCAGATGTGTGGCAGGATAGTTAATGGGGAATTAATGAATATGTTCTCTACTATCTGTTACACCACTTGCATTTAGGGCAGCAATGAAGATCTTCTGTCTCTGGTGGTGGTCAGGGCTTTTTCACCATGTCAGTAGCTCGGTTTTCACTACCATCGGTTAGGCAAGTCCCGGCGGAGACTCAGGAATACCATTGCATTCAGATGTAGAAGGATTCTTCATGACTGTTTCCTTAACAAGTTTGGTTTACAAGTCAGGGTTGTTAGCCCTGAGCTGAAGCTCCAAACCTGGAGGACCAGTGGACCACTCTTAGTCTGGTCTCTATCCTTTGACCTTTTTGGCATGGGTGACCCTACCAAGAGGCAAAGCATAAAGCCCTGATTCCTGCCAATGTAGCTCTCCAGGTCATTGAGGCATGCACGCCTCCAAACCACATCAAGGTTGTGGTCCTCATGGAGGAATTGTAGATGTTACAGGAAGATAAATAGGAAAATGGAATTATTGCATTGGCTTGATGAGGGAAAGGCCTCCTAATTTGTAAGAAACTATGAGTTTGCTTGGAATGAATTACTGGATTCAGTGTGGTGGTCATAAGCTGTGTAATTTTCAATGCCCTGTGGTGGATAAAGGACTTGGCTAAATAGTACTGCTTTGCTCTGGTTTGACAGGGGAACTGATGTTACATTGAATTGGGTTGTTCTGATGTCAAATGCATTTTTGAACTTGATTCTGCAAATCGCTGGAAACTAATGCAGCTACTTTGAGCTGAGGCTGAGAACCCCCTTTTCATCTGAAGGGATGAGACCACTGATAGAGAAGATTTTCAAAAGTTCAGGTACTTGAAATATGAAATTGAACCAGAAAGAGCTTGAAAGATTCAGCAGGCCTGGCAGCATTTATGGAAAATGTAGCAGAGTTAATGTTCCAGGGCAACGCCCAAAAAAAGAGGTGAATGTCCCGTAGTTTTGGGAGAAGTCAACGGAATAGTTTTGGAAGAAGTCAGTGGTTGAATTGGTGCCAATGCTGGTGGCAAACCAGTAAAGAGAAAGGATAGAATCTGAAGGTGCCCGTGTGTTGATGGATGTTCCATTTCCTGCCAAGTGCAGTGGGAGATTAGGAAGTGAAAGAACAGCAGACCAAACTTAGAGTAACACATACAAAATGCTGCAAAAACTGATCAGGTCAGGCAGCGTCCAAGGAGAGGAATAATGGGTCGACATTTTGGGTCAAGATTCCTTTCCATGGATACTACCTGATCTGCTGAGTTCCTCCTGCCTTTTGTGTGTGTTACTCTGGATTTCCAGCATCTGCAGAATCACCTATGTTCCAGAGTAAACTTAAGTCTTTCTGTATCGTGGCACAACATGTGTGAACTTCAGATCATAATTTTCCTACGTCGTAAATGTGTGTTGTTGTGCCAGTCCAGTCTCCGCTCTCAACCACTAGAGTAATCGTCTTCTTTGTAGAAGGATGTTTTTTATTTTTTCAGCCAATCTGGTATCTATTGTTTTAGTTTCTCAATACTTGAGAAATGGGAAGTTTCTATGATGAAAATCATGAAATTCTACATTTTGCAATTTGCAGTTTGACCTTTTCTGTGATATTCTTCTGATTGAGTTTATGATAATGAAATTACTGAGTATACGTCCAGTAACCACAGCAGGAAGAGATGGGGGCAAAAGGAGTGATTAAATCTCCTGTGTTCTTATAGTAATACCTTCTATTCTTAGCCACAGTTGCTGTGCTTCTTTGTACAGTTTGATTACATTAACTCATATCACAATGGCTTCAAGGCAAGCCCTTTCTTGTCAGTAAATAATGCCACAACTTGTTTTTCTTTGTAATTGTGCGGAATAAGACTTTTCATGGCAAAAACTTTCATTTTCATTATGTATTGTAAATGACAGAAGAGGTCAGGGAAATGACTACTAGGCAATACAGTGAAAGAGGATATTAGAATGTTTGTGTGGGTCACCTCGGGTAGCCTTTGGAAAGTTTCCTCAGAGACTGCTTGTACGTGTGATTGATTGCTTTCCACGTTGGCTGTTGATGAAAGATACAGCAGCAGCCGCAACGGCAATGGATTATGGCAGGGATACCTACTGTGGCCCTATTAGAGATGTGCCACTAATCCCCAATGTGCAACGCACGGCAACTTATCACCGTGCTTCAGTGTGCATACAAGAAAACCCTGTAGTCCAACTCACCTAGGAGTAAAACATGATGGGGAGAAGAAGGTATCATTGCAACAAAAAATGCCAAATCCGCTGGAAATGTGTGGTAGGCTGTTTGGCATAAGGGCATGATTCTCTTTGAACTGGTGTGAATTCTTTTGATAGATCATAAAGAAAGAGTTTAACATCTTTCGCTTTTTTAAAAAAAAAAGCTCTTTAGGTTCTTGAGCACTCAGTGCATTATGTTTAAAAGCAGAATTGCAATGTAGCATTTGTTTAAAAAAACAGAAATATTTGTAAAATCTGCTCAGATACAATCATATTTTTCTACAAGATACAGTAACAAAGGTGAGTACTTTCTGCCATGTAAATTTCCTTACGCAATTACCTAATATCAATAATTTTTGAATCTCAAAGGTCTACATATTAGGGCAGCATCAAATGGTCAGATATAATCTATGTAATGTTTGAATAAATAAATGCTTTCAGCCATGTTCAATTTATATATTCCGGAAAGTAATGCAACTCATGAAATTGTGACTATCAACATTTCTCTTGGCTTTTCCCATTCATGAAACAGTTTTGCCTTCAGTGCAATACAATGTTGATAATCCAGCGCTCTTGGGACTTGAGTAATGCCAGACGAGAGGGGCATGAAATATTAGCAGCAGCAAAGATTAAGAATTCCAAAGCTTTTTACAAGTGTAGAGAATAGGGCCCTACAGTAGCTATCTTGGAACCAGTGTAGCCGAGCATTAAGTAAGTGTTTTTCATCTATATTTATCAAGGAGAAGGGCATTTTAGCAGGAGAACTCAGGGAGGGTGTGGTAAAATTTTAGAAAGTGTTAGCATTAAAAAGGAGGCGGTATTAGATGTTCCAGAAAATGCAAAGGTGAATAAATCCTCAGGAGTTGATGAAATATATCCCAGGCTGCTTTCAGAGACAAGGGAAGAGGCTGTTAGAATTTCTTTTAAATCTTTGCTGGCTTCTGATGCCATGCTTGATGACTGGAGGACAGCAAATGTTGTACCTTTATTCAAGTAGGGCAGCAGGGATAAGTGTGATCACTGCAGGCCTGTGAGTCTAATGTCTGGTAGAGAAATCATTGGAAAAAAAATCCCAAGGGACAGGATTAACCTATATTTAGAAAGGCAGGGATTAATCAATGCATGTCTTTGTTAAGGGGAGTTCTTGTCTGAACAAATTGATGTGAATTTTTTGAAGGGATAACAGAATTATTTTAATGGGTGCAGTGCAGTTGTTTCTGTTTTCATGGGTAGTAAGGGATTTGGCAAAGCCTCCCATGGAATACTGTTCCAAAAGGTTAAAGTCCATGAGTTTCAAGGCAAGTTGGCAAACTGGAACCAAAATTTGCTTGGTGATGGGAGGAAGAGGGTGAAGATGGAAAGTTATTTTTGTCATTGGAGGCTTGCAGCCAAAGATGCACTACAGGGATTGGTGCTGACATCTTTACTGTTTGCCATGTGCTTTCACAATTTGGATATAAATGCAGGAAATATGATTTGTAACTTTCCAAATGACAAGAAAATTGGTGGTATTGATGGCAATGACCCAAATAATTTTGGGTAACAGTAAGATATTGATGACTTAGTAAAATGGAGCGATGACAGATGAAGTTTAGCCCTGATAAGTCTGTGGTGATGCACCTTGAGAGGACCATTGAGAGTGGGGACCACAAAATGGGTGGTCAGGCTCCAGGAATTATTGAGGAGCAGAGGGACCTTCATGTACAAATCCAAGAATCCTTAAAGAAGGCAACACAGGTGGATAAGGCAGCGAAGAAGTCATACAAGATACAAGCCTTCATTAGTTGAAGTATAGAATATAGAAATAGGGAGATCTTGGTGTAACTTCATAAAGCAGTAATACATTTTTGAACACCATATTTTTGGAGGAGCAGATTCAGATTTGTTTATTTGTCACGTGTACATTGAAACATATAATGAAATACGTCAATTGCATTTACAACCAGCACGACCGAGGGATGTGCTGGGGGTAGCCTGCAAGTGTCGCTACACATTCCAACGTCTACGTAGCATGCCTACAAGAGGGTGCAGAAGAGATTCACCAGCATTTTGTCTGGGGTGGTGCATTTTAGTTGTGAGGAAATGCTGTGTTTGATTCCTTAGAATGGAGGAGGCCGAGGGAGGACAAGTTTGCAGTGTATAAGATTATTATGGACATGGTGGATAGTAAGTAACGTTTCCTTTAACTGAGGTATCAAAAGCTGGAGGACATAGGTTTAGGGCAAGGGGAAGAGGTTCAATGGATATCCATTGAAGACTGCCTTTTCTATTGAGAGGCTGCTTATAATTTGGAATGGACTGCCTGATTGGGTGGCAGAAGTGGGTATCTTGTATTATTTAAGTAGTACAGGTGGCCCCCGCTTTACAAATGTTTGCTTTGCGCCACTTCGCTTTTACAAAAGACCTACATTAGTAACCCGTTTTCGCATTACAAAGAGGATTTTCGCTTTTACAGAAATTTTCCCCGTATAAGTTAATGGTTCGTCTCTTAATACCATTTTGGCTTAAGAAAGGTTTCATAGGAATGTTCTACCTTTTGTAAGGAGAGAGGGAAACACCTGTATCTAGAATGTACACTTGAATCACCAGGGCAAAGAAGACTAAGTATTGGTAAATGAAATTTATGTAGATAAGTAATTGCTATTGAATAGGTATACGGGCCTGTTTGAGTGTAGTATGAGCATATCAAAATGCTGCAAGCTCACACTGCATCAGAACCTTATAAGAAGTTAATTCTAAGATTCAGAGAATGGAAAAGGGGGGGGGGGGAAATGGGAAGTCTTGGACAGGTGATTGGTAAGGAAAATGAACTGACAAAGAAGATGTTATGAATTGAGGAGCAACAGACACAAAATGCTGGAGGAGCTCCGCAGGTTAGGCAGCATCGATGAAGAGGAGTTGATGTTTCAGGCTGAAATCCTTCATTCCGGACTGAAATAATTGTGGTGCAAATGAAATAAAATGTCTGTCCAGATATGAATAAGAGAGGAGCAGTATCATTGTCTCTCTCCTGGGTTAACAGTTTAGATAATGTTTCTTGTTGAAAGACGTCTGTAGAAGGTGAAGAAATCCAAGTGATGGAGAATTTGCTTACCTGATGATCAGAGACATAACTCAATTGTATGTAGATTGTGGTTGATAAATAAAATGATGGTATTTTGCACAAGTTACCTAATCTGAATTTAGTGTGCCTAATGTAGAGAAATATATTGTGGGTAGTAAATATGTTCAATTGAATTTGCTCTTTCAGTTGGAAAGAATGTTGATGGTGAATAAAGTGGGAAATGAGTAAGAGTAGAGAAAGTCTTCCAATTTCATTACTTGGACGTATTGGGAAGTTGATGTGAAAAGATGAGGGATTGGGAGAAGATTTGGGTACCACTGAATATCCCCAGGTTTGTTTTTATTTTCTGCTTGCAAAATCTGCAGTGTTTTGTTTTATTTTTTCAATTAATAATAATGCTTATGAGCCAAAATCATTTTCAAAGCATGGAAGGAATGAATATTTGTTCAGGAGCCAATACATTTATAGAAAGGATGACTGTCAATTTATTTGAAAAATAAAATCTTTTTACCATTTCTTCTTCTGATAACAGATCATGTTTCAGGCCTATGGGGATAAACAGGGACCATTACATGGAATGCTTATCAACACACCTTATGTTACCAAAGACTTATTGCAATCTAAGAGGTTTCAAGCACAATCCCTTGGAACGACTTATGTGTACGACTTGCCTGAAATGTTCCGACAGGTAAATCCTTTGGAAACCTCCTGTTATTATGATGGTGTTGTTACTATGTGATGAAAGTCTGAGCTGAAACTTCTGTAGTTGGGATTTTGTGAGGCAAAACTTCTGGGCATGAGTTGTAAGAGTTAACATTGATTCAAAGTGTTTAATAATCATTGCAGTATTTTAAATAATATTACTTGAATTTTAAGATTATTATGTCTTCAGTCTTCCTTTGCTGTTTTTAATGACTTTGTCTGATCTGCTTTTTTTAATTTGGTTAACTTTCAAGCTACATTGATTTGAATCACAGATTTCAAAGTACATATATGTCACCATATACAACCCAGATATTCATTTTCTTGTGGGCATACTCAATAATAAACATAACAGAATCAATGAAAGACTGCCTAGCTTGGGCATTCAACCAGTGTGCAAAGACAACAAACTGTGTAAATACAAAAATAAATAATAATGCTAATGGATCATTTAGATTCAAATTTATTTATCATGTTTCCTATAGTGGGAGAGTTTAGGACCAGAGGGCACAGCCTCAGAATACAAGGACATCCCATTCAAATAGAGATGAGGAATTTGTTTGGCCAGAGGGTGGTGAATCTGGAATTCAATGCCACAGATGGCTGTGGAGGCCTGATTGTAGGGTATTTAAATTGGAGGTTGATAGGTTCCTGATTAGTCAGGTATTAAAGGTTATCGCGAGAAAGCAGGAGGATGTGGTTGAGAAGGTTAATCAGCCATGATTGAATGGCAGAGCAGACTCAATGGGCTTGAATGGTCTAAATTTGCTCCTGTGTCCTGTGGTCTTGTGTACATTAAAACATAGAGTGTGTGTGTCATTTGTGTTACCAACCAATACAACCTAAGGATGTGCTGGAGCAGCCCGCAAGTGTCGCCACACATTCCTGCACCAACATCGTATGCCCATTGTGCTTAGGAGAATGACATAAGCAACAACAACAACAGAATAGCAAAGCAAGCTCCTTTCCTCATTCCCACTCACACTCAGACAGTCCTCCAGCCCAGGAGAGGCTGTCTGCCATCTGTAGTCAGCAGTCATTCTAACTTTTGACTATGGGACAAGACTGTTTTCAATTTGAGAATATTAAAATGTCTGGTTAATTATAAGATAATTCTCTCAAGTCATCAGAGAAAGTTATCAAATGAATATCAACTAATAATGCTGCAGTCCCATAGCTCCAACAGACTGGTTTGATCTTGGCGTCTGATGTTGCCTGTGTGAGCGCACGGTTTCACTCTAATCACAAGGGTTTCCCCCAGGCACTCCATCTTCTACCCAAAGATGTGCAGGTTGTCACGTGAGTTTGCCACTGAAGGTGTGTAGTAGGAGAATTAGAGTGAAGTTGATGGGCACAAGAAAGAGGCAGAGAAAGACGGATTGAGACATTTTGTGGAAATGTGGTGGAATCGGATTACTCTGGCATAGACTGGATAGACCAAATGATTTCCTCCTATGCATTAAGAAAGTAAATATTGGAATAAAGGTGTTGACCTACTTCTGCCGGTTTACCTGCATCCAGCCAGGATGGGTGATAAAGCTTGCATCATTGGCAAACATGTCTTCGAACTGGTGGGAAAAATGTTCTTCAGAGATCCCAGTCTTGATCACCCTTCAAGGAGTGGACATTTTGGTCGCCATTACCTAAGAACAAGCTTGGTTCTGATGATGCCCTTTTCTTCCGGTTCAAAATCCCACTCAATATATTTGTTCAGTGTTCTTTTTTAGATATTGCTGAATTTGCAGAAACAAAAGCAGTTCAAATGTGTCCAGAAATGCTGGGAGTGAGTAGTGTGGAATATTTGTTAGAAAAATTGAGAATGAAAAAATTTTGTGCAATCTTACATTCCTGCATAGAGCTAGAGAAATTTCCAACACGGACAACAACGCGCTATAGTTCACCATGACTGTGCTAGGCTTCTGAACAATACAAAAGTAATCCTGCCCTGTTCTTTCACCAGATAGTTCTGCTTTATGTATTAGAGCAGCTTTTTCTCAAGTTGTGTGATGATCCTCCCTGAACCACATCACACAGCAAAACTAATCAAATTCCATTACACTTCAAAAAAATCATCCTGAAATTTTAAATTAATGATCACTAGCTTTTTCACTGGAAGTTAATCAAAGACCTTCATAATTTTATTTTCAAAGTTATGAAAAAATTCATAACTGTTGGACAAACAGAGACTGACTTATGACTTCCACTCATCCAGATGAAATGTCCTCACTATGGTGTGTTTCTTCATCACTATATTTTCATCTTTGGCATTACCTCTGTGGCCAACATGCAGTAATTTTCAAAGTTTAAATATTCTAGTTCAAGTGTTATTGGGGAGAAGCTTCTTTCTTTGAAGTGCAGCTGGGTGAGATCGCCAAGTAGATTGTTGTCTGAGTAGAATGTAATTGTATCTTTTCTTTTTTTGTGTTTCTCTGTCATTTTTTTACTCTATTCTTCAGTGAATTAACTCTGCATATTGTAGAGGTGCAGCCCCCTCTTTTTTAATATCTAAACCATAATAATCATTTATTTTTTGCAATAAGTTTTTCAGTAACCATTCCAGATTTAATCGACATTCACGTGTCTGTTTCCAGCAGTTTTGACATGGCGCACAAACCTGCCTTCATTCCCTGTCCTCTAACAATTCAGAGTAGTAGACATCTAAACCTTCCTGTTTGTGGGGATTCTGATCAAAATGTTCATTTCTAGCCTCTTGCACCCTAAAGTGAAGTAATGAAACAAACAATAACCAGGAAACTTTAAAGGGAAAGGTTTAGGGGGAACTTCTTCACTCAGAGAGTGGTAGGAGTGAGGAACGAGCTGTCATCTGACATGGTAAATGCAGGCTCACTCTTAAGTTTTGAGAATAAGTTGGATAGATACATGGATGGGCGAGGTCTGGCGGGTTATGTACTGGGTGCAGGTCAATGGGATTGGCGGAATAAATTTTTGGCACAGACTAGAAGGGCCAAATGGCCTGTTTTCTGTGCTGTAGTGTTCTATGAAAGTGATTCATTTTTTTTTAATACAACAATGACTTGGAATGTTTTATACAAAGCTTCTTACTTTATCAATAACGGTTTTGTTTTAACCTTTTTAGTCTTTGATCAAACTATGGACCTCAATGGAAGTTCAAGCCTATTTACCTTCCATGCCGGCAGAGCTTCTGACATTCACCGAGTTAGTGCTGGACAGTCAAGGTCAGCTGGTACAGCTGAATAGGCTTCCTGGTGGCAATGAGGTAGGTGTAAAAAAGCTGTAAAGCATTTTCAAAGTTCAAAGTAAAATTTATTTTGTGAGTACATGTCACCATATACAACCCTGAGATTCTTTTTCTGCAGGCATACTTAGCAAATCTATGGAACAGTAACTATAAACATCGGCAACTATAAACAGTAAACAAAGCTTTGGAAATGCGGATATAAATAAATAGCAATAAATGACGAGCATGAAATAACTCTTTTTTTCAAGAGTCTGGTGGTTGAGGGGCAGTAACTGTTCTTGAACCTGGTAGTGTGAGTCCTGAGGCACTTGTACCTTCTACCTGTTGGCAGCAGCAGGAAAAGAGCATGGCCTGGGTGGTGAGGATCTTTGACAATGGATGCTGCTTTCCTACAGCAACATTTCATGTGTACGTGCTCAATGTTTGAGAAGGCTTTACCCGTGATGTACTGGGCTGAATCCACTACTGTTTGTAGGATTTTCTGTTCAAAGACATTGGTGTTCCCATACCAGGCTGTAATGCAGCCGGTCAGCACATTGTTCACCATATATCTATAGAAGTTTGCCAAGGTTTCCGATGACATACTGAACCTCCGCAGATTCCTGAGGAAGTAGAGGTGCTGTTGTGCTTTCTTCACAATAATATTTATATGATGAGTCCAAGATGGATCCTCTGAGATAGTGGCACCCAGGAATTTAAAGTAGCTGACTCCCTCCATCTCTTAATCTCCCGATGATTACTGGCTTGTGGGTCTCTGGTTTCCCTTTCCTGAAGACCACAATCAGTTCCGTAGTCTTAATGACACGTGACGTTGTTGTTATGACACCACTCAGCCAAGTTTTCAATCTCCCTCGTGTTTGCTGATTCATTGCCCCCTTTGATACAGCCCACCACAGTGGTGTCATCAGCAAACTTGTACATTGTGTTGGATCTGTACCTAGCCGCACAGTCATAGGTGTAAAGCGAGTAGAACACGGAGCTAATACACATTCCTGCGGTATTCCTATTCTGATGGAGATTGTGGAGGAGGTGTTTTTGCCAATCTGAGCTGACTGGGGTCTACAAGTGGGGAAATCCAGGATCCAATTGCAGAAGAGGGTATTGAGGCCCAGGTCTTGGAGTTTACTGATTAGCTTTGAGGGGATGATGGTGTTAAATGCCGAGCTGTAATCAATAAAGAGTATCCAAAGATGTATGCATCCTTGCTGTCCAGATGTTCCAGAGTTGTGTGAAGACCCAATGAGATGGCACCTGCTGTAGACCTGATGCTTTGGTAGGCGAATTAAAATGGATCCAAGTCGCCATTCAGACAGGTGCTGATATTCTTCAACATCAGCCTCTCAAAACACTTCCATCACTGCAGGTGTGGCCCCCGTATTCAAGATGGTAGCCTTCATTAGTAGGAACATAGAATATAAAGAGAGGACATGGTACAACTTCATAAAAGATTAGTTGGGCCAAAGCTGCGCTACTGTGTACACTTCTAAATATCACATTATTTATAGAGTTTAACCAGATATCAAACATAAAAACTATTTGGCCAGAAATAATGGTGAGTTATTTTACCAAGTTATTCATACACTATGTGTGATATCTTGTTCAGCGTTAATTGACTTGCCTATCTCATCACTGATCCAATTAACCTTTTTTATTGTGCCGGAGTCAATATCTCAGGAGTTCTTCATCAATTTACTCTTGGACCACAGTTTCTTATTTGCCTGCAGCTCTTGGCAGCGTTATCTGAAGACTGAGGTCCAGTTTCAAATACACATGGACAGTTTCCTCACCACTCGCTGTCTCTGACCATCCACTACATCTGCATTCAGAGGCTGCTTGTCTGGCATCCAATTCCGAATGAGCTCCCTTTTCCCTCCGAAGCCCCACTTTCTTGCTAGTGTTTCTGTTTCACTTATCCAATCACCATTGCAGGCTGACAGGCAATTCACAGCCTTGGCATACTTTTTGACTCTGAGGCAAGCTTCCGCACCAACTGTTCTCAAAACAAAGACCTGTGTTCGTGGAAGTAATATCACTTGTCTCAGCTCCTAGCTGAACCTATCTGTTACTGTTACTGTTCTTCATCCTTTGTTGGCTCTCGACCTGATTATTGCCACACTTTTTTGTTCAGGCTTCCATTATCCAAACTTCATGAACTTGAGTTTATACAGAATTGATTTACCATTGTTGTAATCCACTTAAATGCAGCTCACTCGTCACCTATGTACTTGGCTATGTCCTGCAACTTCATTTGTAAAGGTCTGTGATGTGATAGCGTTTAGAGTATTGAACACAGATTTGGTCTCCTCACTTAAACCCCAAGGGTTCTTCTTTCTCCTTCCTTTGCTGAAGCAGTTTGGCTCAAGTAGACTTGGGGCAACTGAATTATAGAGTAAACAATAGAAACGTTATTGTTAGTGTTTAATGGAGTCGATCATGATTCATAATACATACGTAGCTGTAAGATAGGAAAAGGAGGCAGGTCAGTGGCACTGTGAGCAAAGCTGCTGACTTTCAGTGCCAGCGACAGGTCCAATCCTGACTACGTGTGTAGTTAGTGTGGATTTTGCACGTTCTTCTTGTGATCAAACAGGTTTCCTCTAGGTGCCCTGGTTGCTCCCACATCCTAATAGCTTGCAAGTGTGGTAGGTTAATTAGCCCCTGTAATTTGCCCTGAATATATTTGCCTTGAGTGGAATGCAATGAAGGTTCAATTGGCTGGCACCAGGAGTCATGGGTTCCCTATGTCAGAAGAATTGAGTTGGCGTTTAATTGTTTTGTAGGCCTGTTTTCTTCAGAGTTTCAGAGAATGAGAGAAGATTAATCTACCTACATTGCACTTTCATCAAGGTGGTATCTCATTTTTAAGGTCTAGGTGCTGCAACTGGCATGACATTTTGCCCACCTCATTAGACCAGAAGTCTTGATAGTCAGGATATTTTGCCTATGAGAGCGTGCCAGTAAATATATTTCTTCTCTGGTTCATGGCAGCTTATGGATGTCTAGTTTTGAGTTTCTAGAGCTGATGCCATTCAGCATGAATGTGGTGCTAAGCAGTGCAACGCAGGTGTACTTATGAAGGAGGGAGCTTGTATTCACAAGCTCTGTGTGGTGGTCACCACCATTGCTTTTGTGGGCATCTGTTATCGGGGAACTGGTAGTTAGGTAGTTGATTTACATCTGGTGTTTCATTTGTGAATCGTTGCAGACTTAATCCAGCAGCTATGTTCTTTAGGACTTGACCCCAATTTGATTACTAGAGATGCTACTAAAGCTGCCTTGGTGATGAGCCTTGGAATTCCCCACCCAGAGGGCATTGTATGCTAACGATACTTTGGATGTTACTACCAAATGTTGCTCTATGTGAAAGGGCATTGATATTCAGCTACGGGAGGATGATAGCTAGTTAAGGGGATAGGTTTCCTCTTTGCCTAAATAGGAACAAATACCATGAGACTTATGGGGTGAATGTTAAAGACGTACAATAATTGCATGTTCCTGCATATCACATTACCATCTTCTTTGGTGAATCTGTCTTGCTGGTCCACTTAGAGATTATATGAAAGAGTCTGGCACATCGACTATAAGATATAATTTATTGAGAATGATTTTGCTGGAAGCAACTGTACCTGAATTTGATGCCTGGTTTGATAATGGTCCATCCAGTATTGTTCTTTCTCTCTTTCAAAGCAATGGTTATGGAACAGCTGAGTGGCTTGTTAGGCCACTTCAGAGGGAACTTAAGAGTCAATCATATTAGTTGTGTGCAGGTCAGACTGTGCTAGGCTGGCAAATTCGCTTCCCTGGAGAATATAATAAATGCAAGATTAATTAGATGTGGAAAGAGTGTGTGACAAATTTTAAAATAACAATTTTATAAAATAATTTATTCCCATGCACATTTTGCCACAGGAAAAGGTTTCCTCATAATTTTAGAGAAGTCTGTTTTCATTCTTGTGCTGATAATTTTGTTACAGCTTTCAGAAAAGATGTGGACATAAAACACTGCTGGTAGCTAACTGCCTTCATGAAGGTTGGATTTCACTATCTTACACAGTATTTCTGCAGGTGGTAACTACACAGATTGACTTGACTCTGTAACAAACACTCTCATCTTTATAGAATGTCCTGGCTGTAAGAGTCAGTGCACAGGCTAGTGCGTGTCATCCAGACATTTCACCAGTGAAATGTGTTGTATTTCAATTGAATTTTCTTTTGAATGAAATGTAAGCCAATAACCTTTTTTTTTTAAAACCGCTCAAGGTACTACTTGTAAAAAGAGATTTTATTTATGGAATGCCTATTATTTATCGGTGGATAAAACCACCAGAGACTTTTGTGGTTATTTATCTCATTTGACTTCTGTGCAAGATCTAGATGTGGCTAGATCTTGCACAAACATTTTAGTTGACTAGTAATCCAGAGATCTAGAAAAGCGAGTTCAAATCCCATCACAGCAATTGTAAATATAAACTCACTTAATAATTAGTAAACTAGAATTTGGGGGGAGGGGGGACAAGTAGCTCGTCATTAGGAACGTCATCCACAAAAACTGTCCCTATTATCCTTGAGGAGAGGAATTCTGCCAACTTTATGGTGGTCTGCAAATTAGTATATTTGATTTTGACTGCAGACCCATCCATGGGATTCTTCCAAATGTCTGCTGGAACCTAGGTTCAGGAATGGACAGAAATGGGCAATAAATGCTGGCATTGCCAGTGAAACTTAGAACTTTTTTTAAAAAAAAAGTAACATATGGATGCTGTGGTTCTAAAGTATTTTATTGTCTACGATGCCGTAGACAGCTGTGAAGCACGATAGATTTGGTATATTTAAAGCAGAGGTTGACTGATTGTTGATTAGTAAAGGTGTGAAAGGTTACCTGAGCTGTTTGAAAGATCTGCAAGGGCTTTGTGGATAAATGTTTTTGGGTTGGAAAGGGATTTAATTGAAAATTGCAATAATTGTGCATTATAAGACTATAAGGCTATTGAATAGGACCGTGGTAGGATTTGTTCCTTTGAAAGAGTGAATAAATTGTGAAAAGTTTTACGAATAACTATCATCAATGGAAGGCATTGACAGCATTACAGAAATGATTATCCCTCTTAAAATTAGGTTTACAGGCAGCCCATTCCTGCCTGTCCTTCTTAACATGATCTTGAATTCTTCCTGTCAGCTTGAACCGACTTGTGTACAATTCATACATACAAACTCTGAGACAGCAGCGGGATGGATTTACTATCTACTGTGTGGCCATTCTCTTTAGACCTCTCTCATTAATGAGCTGTTTTCACCAACAGAGCTTCTGCTCACTGGATTTTATTTTTATTTCTTGCACCAGTCTCCATCAACTCCAGAGACTGTTGTGCATGAAAATCCTAAGAAATCAGCTATTTCTCAAACCACCCTGTCTGGCACGAACAATCATTCCACGGTCAAAGTCAATTGGATCATATTTCTTCCCCATTCTGACATTTGGTCTGAACACCAACTGAACCTCTTGACCATGTATGTATGCTTTTATCCATTGAGTTGCTGCCACATAAATGGCTGATTAGATTTTGTATTAGTGAGCAGGTGTCCAGGAGGTACCTATTAAAGTGGCCGCTGGGTGTATGTATGTATTCCTTTATGCACTTTAATATTGATCCCGTGTCCAAGTGCAATATCCCTGTGAATAAGTGAACCCTGCCACACAATCGTCATTCTGTGCTGCTGTTGATGAAAACTCGGAAAATGGACAATTCCCGAAGGAGTCAGGTTCACTCCTGGTTGAAATTACCAGCTGCATCGTACTGCCTGGACATGAACATGTACCACTTGCTCTGTCTGGTGCTGTGCAAGCAGTATATAATGCAGTGCTGTAACATCTCAACAACTCCAAAATAGGATTTGGTGTTCTAATTAAAGAAAGAAGCTCCGGGTAGAAAGAACTCATTTATAAAATAGAATTTAGTTTATGCCGCTAGTGAAGTAATTAATGAGCAAAGCAGTATTTTTTGATAGAAAAATAAGGAGGATAAAGTTTAACACTTTATAAGCCACAAAGCTTTATTTATTTTTGTTTTCTCCATACTCGGTGTGAATATTGTACAAAACCATGTTGCAGTTGGATTAACTTCAAGGTGTCATTCATTTGGATGAAATTTATTTAGTGCTTGCTTTAAGGATAATGTTGAACAATATTTGTTAAAGGGCATCGCTTTAAAAAAAACATGGAAATATGGAATTTTGCACGATTTTTTTAATTGATGTGCTCTGAGGTCATATCAGTGTAGGAAATTTGTCCTGTTAAAACAGATCGCAGTGTCCCAGGTTAGACTTTTGCACACTCATTGGTCAGAATCTATTACTTCCCCAAATATTTACTGTGTATGAAAAAATTGGTAAGAAAAGATTAAAGAAAGAACCTTCAAATAACTTTGCATTCATTTAAACACATTTTAATAGCTGCATGTAAAATCTATCCATAGTTTGCCATCATATTAATGCAGGATAATTAATTTTTACTGGTATTCATTTCATTAAGTGATAAGCATTGTCTAAATAGTTGGAAGAATAAATGTTCTATGTAAACAGTCAAATCAACTCTGTTTATCTTGACCAGAAAGCAATATCTCTGGCAAGGCAGCACTTATTTAGTACTTACTAAATTGTCAGCTATGATTATATGCTCATGTTCAAGTGTACTTTAAATCCATTATCTTCTGAGACCTAAGGGTATTATCTAAACCAAGCTGGTATCTCATTTGCTGTATGAACTACTCATGCAGTAGGCATGAAATTGACACATCCAGATGGCATGGATCTCAGGACTGGTGTGGCCACATTAGTTGGAGAAGTGCACTCAGTAGCTAATTTATTAGGTATACCTGTTTGTTAATATGAATAACAAATCAGCCAATCATGTGCCAGCAACTCAATGCATGAAAGTATGCAGGCACAGTCAAGAGGTTCGGTTGTTTGGACAAAACATCAGAACGGGGAAGAAATGTGATCTTGATCGTGGAATGATTTTCAGTGCCAGATGAGATGGTTTAGGTATCTCAGAATCTGCTGATCTGGGATTTTCTTGCACAACAGTCTCTAGAGCAGGGATTTCAAACCTTTCTTGTGCCATGGACTCCTACCAGTAACTGACGGGTCTATGGACTGTGGACACCAGGTTGGCAGATCCTGCTCTAGAGTTTACAGAGAATTGCGTGAGAAACAACAAAAAAAAAACATCTAGAGAATAGTACTTCCGTGGGCAAAATGCCTTGTTAATGAGAGAAGTCAGAGGAGAATGTGCAGACTGGTTCAAGCTGACAGGAAGGCAACTGTAACTGAAATAACTACGTGTTATGACAGTGGTGTGCAGAAGAGCACTTAACATACAGAAATTCAATTCAAAGGTCATGTTGTCAGCATTGGCCTTCCAAGGAGAACTGCTAACTTTCAGTTATTACCACTGGAGAGTATGTATGCATAAATTAAACAAGGTAATGCATAGTTGTGACAACTTCTATGGGCAGGTAGTCAGTCGCCTCGGTCTTGGGTTTCTTCCTTGTCTCATCGGACCTGGTGCATTCTATCCCTGTTTGCAAAAATGCTTCAACAAAAAGAAAAAATTAATATTGTATAAATTGCCTATATTGTTATTTGGCTGTCAGTAATCAATCTATTCCTTCGCTTTTGGAGAGTTCAGAGAGATCACAGGTGCTTGGTTTGCTATATTTTATTAATTCACTTACTATTCCCCTCTGTGATTATAGCTTTGGTTGTAGGGATTGATAGGTATGATCTCCAGTTCCCATGGCACAATACTTTGAAAACAATAATGGGATGTATTTTATTCCATCACTAGACGTCTGTTATGCAAACCCACTTTCACTCTCTCTGGGAATAAGCAACTGAAAGTGAGTGCACAGTTCAGCCATGGTGTGAAGAATTCATTCAGTGGTCTGTGCTTTTATGTTGGGGAGCTCCACAATAGCAAGCCTTGCTTCACAAAATTGATGTCCGTTTTATGAAGGTTTCCTAATTCTGAATGTGGTTAGCTTTGTGATACCCTATAGGTATCACAATTCTAAAGGAGTTAGCATTGTGAGTTATCCTATAGGTTTACCAATTCTGAATGGATTACCTTAATGGCTTATCAACATCCAGCCATTAATACAAGTTAATCGGGCAGGCTCCAGGAGAGAATAGTAATTTGTATCTCATATAGATATATTAATGTATTTTGTATGGTGAATTCATTCTGATATATTCAAACAACACTATAATAGATAATAAAGTCTTGCCCCCAATGTGAAAATGAGAATATTGGTCTCAGTCAGTCTCATCTGTATTTTTCATGACATTGTTCCAATATTCCTGCTACAATGGTTGTTGTGATTGCTGTTTTTCTTGTTGCTCTGTAAGCTCTAAAATCCATGAAAAGATTCAAGGTTAGATGTTTTGATAAATTTGCTCCTTCGCTTTTCTATCAAGTAACATTAAGTAGCATATAATTTTCTTTTGTTAAAAAAGGTTTCCTACAACAACACAGTTAAGGTGCCTCTCAATGACATTCTGAGAAAGATTGACAGGGTAGATGCTTCAAAACTAGCAAAAGGAAGGAGAAGGGATTCAGGATGAGAGTTCTGTCATCCAAAACCAAGAGGAAGAGAGAATTCTTTACTTGGATAGTCATGAATTTTTTGGAATTGTCTGTACAATTGCGCCATAGATGCTCAGTCACCTGGTATGTTCAAGGCTGAGACTGATGGACATTTGGAATTCAAGGATTTGGGGAGCAGACTTGAAAGTGGACAAGAAAGAGGACAATTGATATTGAATAGTGAAACAGGGTTCGAGGCGTTATGCGGGCTATTGCAGTTTCTATTACATATGCCCATGAGCTAATAAAAAGAACTCTTGCAACGGGGTGTTTGAAAGTCAGTGGCATTTAGTTGAAATGCTTAACCTTCTATGTTGGATTTTATGGTTAACTCTACAATTACCCACTGGAGTTACTTAATCCTTTTTATATTAATGTGTCCAAGAATATGATTGATGAGGCGTTAAGTATTGAAATAGTTAGATAAGCAGATGTTACAGAACCAGCCTAAACACAAAATATGAGAATCTTATAAAATTTATCAATGGATCCTGAAGGTCAATAAACCATAGAACCATAGAACATTACAGCACAAAAACAGGCCTTTTGGCCCTTCTTGGCTGTGCCGAACCATTTTTCTGCCTAGTCCCACTGACCTGCACCTGTATTTTAACTTGTATCTTAATTTAGTATTGAAAGTTTGATGTACAAATGTTAAAGAATTCAAGATTGAAGAATGTAACATGTGTTTTCAAAGGGCTGATGGGGCTATCTTGGGTTATTACAGTTCTGTCCAGTATCAGTTTTGGGGAGAACTTTTAAATTCTTTAAATATCTGAGCTTAATAAAAATAATTAGATCTAGCCAACACAGATTTCAGCAAGGAAAATGGGTGCTTGACAGATTGATGAGAATTCATTAACAGGATAGTGGAGTAGGTAGCTGGGAAATGCAGTGCACATGGACAGCAAGTAAGCTTTGAAGAGGTTGGGCAGCATAGCAGTGCGACTAACAGGGCTGCTGCCACACAATGACAGAGCTCTTGAGTTCAATCCTGGCCTTGGATTCTGTCTGTGTGGAGTTTGCATGGTCTCCCTTTACTGTGTAGGTTTCTTCAGGGTGCCGTCATTTCCTCCCATATCCCATAGGCATGTGGGTTGGCAGATCAACAGGCCACTGCAAATTATTCCTCTGGAACTGGTGGAATATTGGCAGTGGTATGAGGGTGGAGGAGAGGATAGTGATGACAGTGTTCAATTAATGTAGATTAGTGAAATTTGGTGGTTAATAATCAGTGTGGACTTGATGTACCAAAAGGTCTGTTTCTGTGCTCTATCTTGATGACTGTAAGGCACATGGAAATCTGCAGCACATTACAGGCCATTCGGCCCACAATGTCATGTCAACCATGTAACCTACTCTAGAAACTGCCTAGAATTTCCCTTCTGCATAGCCCTCTACTTTTCTTAGCTCTATGTACCTATCTAAGAGTGTCATTAAAGACCCTATTGTATCCGCCTCTATCACCTTTGCTGGTGATAGCATGCATTGCACGCATCCACCACTCTATGTGGGAAAAATATCCCTCTTGTATCCCCCTTGTACCTACTTCCAAGCACCTTAAAACTATGCCTCCTCTTGTTAGTCATTTCAGCCCTCGGGAAAAGCCTCTGGCTATCCACACAATCAATGCCTCTCATCATCTTGTACACCTCTTATCAGGTCACCTCTCATCCTCCGTCGCTCCAAGGAGAAAAGGCCAAGTTCACTCAACCTATTCTCATAAGGCATGCTCTCCAATCCAGGCAACTTCCTTGTAAATCTCCTCTGCACTCTTTCTGCAGTATTCCCGTCTTTCCTGTAGTGAGGTGACCAGAACTGAACACAGTACTCTAAGTGGGGTCTAACTAAGGTCTTGTATAGCCGTAACATTATCTCATGACTCTTGAACTCAATCCCATGGTTGATGAAGGCCAACGCACCATATGCCTTCTGAACAACACTGTCAACTTGTACAGCAGTTTTGAGTGCCCTATAGACATGGATCCCAAGATCTCACATGAGACGCTGGAGAAGATTTGAAGGAATGCAACGGGGAAAGAAAGATTAAAATCTTGCCAGAAACAAAGAAGCAGATAATGATAGGCAATAACTGACTTTCTGAATCACAGTAATATTACTAAGCAACAAATTGAGTCAATTACTCATTACTTTTCTCAAAAAAAAACGCAATGGTTAACTTGCTGGTTAGCAGCCAGAGTTCTGGACTATTTATCCAAAATCGCGAGTTTGTATCTTGCATTCATGGCAGGGGAATTTCAATTCAAATAATCAAATAAATTTGAGTTTAAGGCTACCATCCATGAAAACTACCAGTTGTTACAAAAACTCATCTGCTTCATTAATTATTCTTCAGAGTAGGAAGTCAGAAGTTTTTACCCATCTGCTGGGTGTCTGCAGGGTATTTTTCAAGAAATGAATTGGATGTGGCAACAGCATCAAAAGTTTCAGGATTCAAGTGTGACCAGACCTGCACAACTAATTTTTCATGAAAAACTTGTGTTTTTGAGTGAATTTCAAAACTCCTTGACACAACAGACATGAAGAAAACTCTAGCCCTATTTCAGCAATTGGACTGGAATAGATAGAAGTTGTAGGAAGTGCAAATAATGGTCAAAATTTTAATGTTCAATAAATTTATTATCAAAGTACATGTATGTACAACCTTGAGATTAATTTTCTTGCAGGTATTTACATGAAAATGAAGAAATACCATGGAATTTGTGGAAAAACTCCATAAAGGCTGACAAACAATGTGCAGAAGAAGACAAATAGTGCAAATAAAAAAGTAAATAAATAATACCATTTTTTAAAAAAGTGAATAAATAGATGATACCAAGAATGGATAGGTTGAGCTGAACAATTTTTATCTTAAGATGCAGGCCAGATTACAAATTATATTCATAGGACCCAGCTAATTATATATACTGTTCACTTTGACAAAGATCTTAGTTTAACTCAAAAGTGCAGAAATCTGATGAATATATAGTTAATAGAATGTAAATAGTGTGCAGCAGGATGTCGAATCTGATCCAATCACTTTCCTTACTGATTAAGATATTGTTAAAATGACACATTTTCTGTTGATAGGAAACAATTTTGACTTTGCATCAAAATTGACTCTGTAACTGGAAAAAATCACCCATTGTTTTGCAAGTAATGTCAGGAACGCTGTAATAAAATTTTCACAAAGAGGTATAATGAGCAAACAGCAGTTAATAATGGGGATCCAAAATTACACTTGCAGCACAAACATGGATCTGTTGTTTTTTGATGACTCACCAGCAAAATTGCTTTGCTGAAAGTTGTACATTCCAGAGTCATGTATTTGTTGATGCACCTTTAATTGCAGAGAATAATAAATGTTTAGCTGCTTTGTATTTTCAAAAGGATCTTGGGTCCTTGAACATTTGCATCTGATTTATACTCACAGTATAAGCCACAATTTAACATAGAACAGTACAGTACAGCCCCATAGGCTGTTCAACTTTCAAACCTACTCTTAAGATCAATCTAACTCGTAATACTCACATTTTGCTTTCATCCTTGTGCCTAAGAGGCTGTTAATGTCCCTGATTTATCTGTCTCTACCACCACCCCAGTGGTGTGTTACGTACAAAAAGAATACCCACCGCTGATATCTCCCTATACTTCCCTTATACTCTCATATTAACCCTTGCCGACATGGGGAAAAAGGCACCAGCTATGTACTCTGTTAATGCCTCTTATCTTGTACACCTCTATCATGTCACCTCTCATTCTCCCTTGCTCCAAAAAGAGATTGTTATTCTCATTTACTTAACCCAATTTATCTCCTGTTCCTTCGTTTAAGTGGTGATGCTTAACATCACTTTTGCTTTTTTCCACTAGTTAATGAGAAGAGTCATATTGCATACTCTGTTTCTTATTGGAAAGCAATCTCAATATGAGTCATGATTATTTATACTGCCTAGAAATGAGCTCTTCTACTCAACTGGTAAAGGCTCACCAAGATTACCATTTAAGCTAGGTCTATTTGCTAATATTTGGCTCATGCCCTTTTAAATCTTTCGTATACATGTCCAGCTGACTTTTAGTTAACCTTTTAATCATGCATTTTTCATGATTGCTACCATATGAGTCCATTTGTTTCTGTTTTAACTTTTGGGTACATTTTGTTCTTCTTTGCAAGCCATTTGAGGAAAGAACAGACTTCAATTGAATAGATTCTTCATTTTTTGAATTAGGTTTTCTGGTTCTCTACAAATACACATTGAAGGATTGGGACATGAAAGTGTAAATTGAGGTACTTGTTTGCCATTGGTACCAGTGATAATAACTGGTTTTGAACCAGCATGTCATTTCCTTAAAATAATACTTTATTTTTAATATTAATTGAATGTTATAAATGGAACTTGAGTGACAATTGGTTCTGAGAAGATTAAAGGCGAGAATGCCATTTCTAGGAAAACGGAAAGGTTGTTGGAACAGGGGTCAGGCTTAGAGGTAAGGAGATGGTTGGAGAGGTAAGGAGATGGTTGGAGAGGTGGTTACAGAAACTCAACAAATCTTCAACCAAATGTGAAAGCAGGACTCTAGAACTGTATGGAAGAGTAAGTTTGACAGGGATCCTGTTGTGTATGCAGTAAAATGGCATTCAAAAAATAGTAACTGATATCAGATCATTTTGTCAACCACTTTAGAATTACCAGTTGTAAAGACACCTTTTCATGATTGAGTATATGTATATTTCAAACCATGTTAAAATGCAATGGTTAGCAACATTGTCTGGTGAACTGTTCGGGTCTGAAACCAAACCTTTGTACTTGACCGAGTTATATTCAGGTTCAGAATCAGATTTATTTATCGAACGTACGTCGAAGCATACAGTGAAATGTGTTGTTTGAGTTAACAACTAACGTACCTCAGAATGTGCTGTGGGGATAGCTCGCAAATGTTGCCACACATTCTGGTGCCAACATTGCATGCCCACAAATTTTCAGCAGAAGACAACCATAAAATAAAACATAACACCTCCCATGATTTAAAACACTATTATAATTGTAAGCTGGGCATCAGACAACAGCTGCAAATCTTTTTTTCCTAGCCATGGTGCAAGTCCCATTGAATTGGGGAAGGGAAAGCAGGAGGTGATTAATATTTTGACACCAGGTCATGAATTTTCCAGGTGTACTTTCCTGTTGTTCCTGTAGGTGGCACATCATCCTACTACTAAAGGTTGAGTTGTCTGCAGTTTTTTTGGGCATTTGGAGATGATTAGGTATGGTAGCGGGGGGAGGGAGCAGGTTGATAGTGAAAACTGGGCTGCGTTAACTACAAAATAGTTCAGCTTCATGGAAAAACTGAAGCAGAATTCTCTGATGTCCTGTTGGAAAACTGACATTTTTACTCATGTAGGTGCATTCTTTTTTTGTCTATTTTCTTTTGTCGATGGTGTTCAGATTGCCACTTTGGATCAGAGTATTTCAACCTCAGTTTAAAGAAATGCCTTATTATATTTGTAACATCCAGGTTATCTTTATCTTATAGAAGTGCAGACATACTAGTTTTAAAGCAAAAATTACCAACAAAGAATTGTAGCTAACATCTGAGGTAAGTGGATTTATAAACAATTATCTATTTAGGAAGCTCTTTTCCATGATACTGTCAGTTTTCTGAATGAGAAGTGTTTCCCTTGTAGAATATCTTATTCTGACTGTGGTATATTTGCAGCAGCTTCAAATCAGAATCAGGTTTATTATCAGTGGCGTGTAACATGAAATTTGTTAACTTCACAGTAGCAGTTCAATGCAGTACATAATCTAGCAGAGAAAAGAAAAAAATACAAATAATAAATAAGTAAATCAATTACATATATTGAATAGATTTTTTTAAATGTGAAAAACCAGAAATACTGTATATTTTTTTAAAAAGTGTGGTAGTGTCTAAAGCTTCAATGTCCATTTAGGAATTGGATGGCAGTGCCTTCAGGCTTCGGTACCTCCTACCTGATGGTAACAGTGAGAAGGCATGCACTGGGTGCTGGAGTCCTTAATAATGGACGCTGCCTTTCTGAGACACCGCTCCCTAAAGTTGTGCTGCATACTTTGTAGGCTAGTGCCCAAGTTGGAGCTGACTAGATTTACAACCTTTTGAAGCTTCTTTTGGTCCTGTGCAGTAGCCCCTCCATACCAGAGACTGATGCAGCCTGTCAGAATGCTCTCCACAGTACAACTATAGAAGTTTTTGAGTGTATTTGTTGACATGCCAAATCTCTTCAAACTCCTAATGAAGTGTAGCTGCTGTCTTGCCTTCTTTATAACTACATCAATATGTTGGGACCAGGTTAGATCCTCAGAGATCTTGACACTGAGGATCTTGAAGCTGCTCACTCTCTCCACTTCCAATCCCTCTGAGGATTGGTGTGTGTTCCTTCATCTTGCCCTTCCTGAAGTTTACAATCAGCTGTTTCGTCTTACTGACGTTGAGTGCCAGGTTGTTGCTGTGACACCACTTCACTAGTTGGCATATCTCATTCCTGTAAACCCTCCCATCACTGCCTGAGATTCTGCTGACAATGGTTGTATCGTTAGCAAATTTGTAGATGGTATTTGAGCTATACCTAGCCACACAGTCATGTGTATATAGAGAGTAGAGCAGTGGGCTAAGCACACAACCCTGAGGTGCACCATTGTTAATCGTCAGCGAGGAGGATATGTTATCACCAATCTGCATAGATTGTGATTTTCTGATTAGGAAGTTGAGGATCCAATTGCAGACAAATGTACAGAGACCCAGATTCTTCAACTTCTCAATCAGGATTGTGGGAACGACGGTATTAAATGCTGAGCTGTAGTCAATGAACAGCATCCTGACGTAGGTGTTTGTATTCTCCAGGTGATCTAAAGCCATATGGAGAGCCATTGAGATTATGTCTGTCCTTGACCTATTGTGACGATAGGCAAATTGCAATGGGTCCAGGTCCTCGATGAGGCAGGAGTTCAGTCTAGTCATGACCAACCTCTCAAAGCATTTCATCACTGTAGATGTGAGTGCTACCAGATGATAGTCATTAAGGCAGCCCACATTATTCTTCTTAGGAACTGGTATGATTGTTGTCTTTTTGAAGCAAGTGGGAACTTCTGCCTGTAGCAGTGAGAATTTGAAAATGTCCTTGAATACTGCCGCTAGTTCGTTGGCACAGGTCTTCAGAGCCTTACCAGGTACTCCATCGGGTCCTTCTGCCTTGCAAGAGTTCACTCTCTTTAAAGTTAGCCCAGCTTCTGCCTCTGAGATCACAGAGTCCTCAGGTGCAACAGCGATCTTCACAGCTGTAGTTGCATTCTCCCTTTCAAAGCGTGCATAGAAGGCGTTGAGCTCATCTGGTAGTGATCGCTGCCATTCACGCTGTTGGGTTTTGCTTTGTAGGAAGTAATCTCTTGCAGACCCTGCCAGAGTTGCCATGCATTTGATGTCGCCTCCAACCTCGCTCGTAATTGTCTCTTTGCCCTTGAAGTAGCCCTCCACAAATCGTACCTGGTTTTCTAGTACAGGCCTGGATTGCCAGACCTAAATGCCACAGATCTAGCCTTCAGCAGACGACGTACCTCCTGGTTCATCCACACAGGTTTTAATGAAGTCGGTAACAACTGCAGCATACTCATCCAGGTTCGAAGATGAATCCCTGAATACAGTCCAGTCCACCGATTCAAAGCAGTCCTGTAGGTGCTCCTGTGCCTCCCTCATCCATACCTTCTGGGTCCTTACTGCTGGTGCTGCAGTCTTCAGTCTCTGCCTGTACTCAGGGAGTAGAAGTACAGCCAGGTGATCAGACTTCCCGAAGTGAGGGCGAGAAATGGCACGGTAGGCATTCTCGATGATGGTGTAACAGTGGTCCAGTGTGTTGTTTCCTCTGGTATTGCAAGTTTTCTGTTGATGGTAGTTGCTTAGTGATTTTTTTTTTCAGACTGGCCTGGTTAAAATCTCCCAAAATGATGGTGATGGCATTAGGGTGCACTTTTTCATGCATGTTGATCCCATTACTCAGATCTTCTAAAGCCTACTTGACATTGGCCTGAGGTGGAATGTAAGCTGCTACCAAAGTGACCCCAGAGAACTCTCGTGGTAGATAAAAAGGATGGCACTTTACTGCTAGATATTCCACGTCTGGTGAGTAGAATTGGGACAGCACTGATATATTTGTGCACCAAGAAGAGTTGATCCTGAGGCATACTCTTCCACCTCTGCTTTTGAGAGAGACTATAGATCTATCCTGACGGTGTATAGTAAACCCATCGATCTGGATTGCTGCATCTGGTACAGAAGGGGTTAACCGGGATTCCATGAAACTAAGGACACACGCCACACCACTCTGTTCTCCTTTTTCTTCTGTGGATCACTCCAGTCACCTCAACTCTGAACTGATTCCACAACCTACACACTCACTTTCAAGAAATCCTGCAACTCGTATTCTTAGTTTGCATAATTGGTTATTTGTCAGTCTTTGTTTACATATAGTTTTCCTAAATTCTATTGTAACTTGCATAGTTGCCTGCACGAAAATGAATCTCAAGGTAGTTATATTGTTTTCTTGAAAGATGTGATTTCTTGCTGATATTTATTCACTCTTATCGTCCTCTGTGCGTTTTTGTTTTAGATGGGCTGTATTACCAAGCACTCCATTTGGAAAAATTGACAGTCAGATGCTGCCTCATTTTCTGTACACATTCCCTTATCATAGTGGTGCATTTAATTTTAGACTAAATTTTAGACTTTTAACTTGGGAGTGGGACGAACTGGTATTGGCCAAGTTTATAGAGATCGAATGTAGATCTTACTAACATTTATACTCAAATGATTAATGCTAATAGGTTTTCAGATTTAATATTAAAGCTCACAGTAAAATATTTGGATAATAATTGTCCTTTTTACACTCCACTTCAACATGACATATTTGATCAGTAACTCATTGGAATTGGGTGATCCTACTTTGTCAACATTAGTTGACAAATCTCAGTTCTGAGATTTGGTTGCCTTTTACACAATTTCCCTCCTTCCATACCCTCCGCCCACAACTTTTTCACCTCTTCAAATAAAGCACCAACCTCATTTGGATAGCCGAATGAACAAATGATCTAAGGCTTCTGTCGGTAAGCTATTCCTCCTAGTTGTAATGGGAGTGCAGATTGCAGACTGTCATTCTAATACACACTGCCAGCACCTGTTCTTCAGGGGGATTATCATTATAGTGATAATAGAGCAAAATATATTCCAAAAGTGCTGTGAAGCACCATCAAAAGGTACTTCACAACAAAGCAAAGTTTGACACTGCAGCATGAGCAGATGATGAGACGGATGACCAAATCTTGGTTTGGGTGTAAGTTCAACTTGCACCTTCAAGGAGGAACATGATATGGGGAAATCTAGGGAAGAAATTTCAGGGTTCAGGTTTGAAGAACTAAGAGGAGAAAGTAAAATTACAATCCTATTACATTTTAAAATACAATGTAATATTATAGATTGTTTATGTGCATATTTTGGATTTGAGATTAAAATGTAATAGGCAATCACAAATTTTTTTCTACATATTTCAGCAAAAAAAAAATCTCAAAGTCAAAAGCACTCTTTTCATTCATAGTTATTCCAGGTTGAAATTATGTAGAATCAAGCACTGTTTCAGGATTTGAGTTCAGAATCCAAGATTATAGAGTGGTTATGATGTTGCTGATTTTTATAACATCAGAAGGACATCAAACATAAGATGAAAAATTCAAATTCCAACTCCTCCTATTGTCTGCAAGGTTACACAAAAGTACTTGAAAAGCTGCAAGTCTCCTGAAATTGCTAGCAACCACTTTCTCTTAGGTCCAGACACATGACTGGCTGATTATTGGTTTAGACTTTACACACTTTCCTTGCCATGTTCCCAATCCTTGATTTGATATTGGCTGTATTTGAAAGGTAGTTCATTGTGAGATGCTTTGAAATGTGACAAGTTTTCATCTGCAAGTAAATTTGCTCCTCCTTTGAGGGCATTTGAAGCAAAGAAATCTTACTGTAATACCATTGGGAACACTTGCTCACCTGGTATATTGGGACTGATGGTTTCTGTTCCAGATTGGTATGGTGGCCTGGAAGATGCACCTGAAGTCACCAGAATGCCCAGATGGCCGTGACATCATTGTCATAAGCAATGACATCACACACAAGATTGGGTCCTTTGGGCCACAGGAAGACCTGTTGTTTCTGCGAGCTTCAGAACTTGCCAGAACCAAAGGCATCCCGCGCATATACATTGCAGCCAACAGTGGGGCAAGGATTGGATTGGCAGAGGAAATTCGACACATGTTTCATGTAGCGTGGGAAGATCCTACTGACCCTTATAAGGTAGGTGTTAGCTTAGAATTGATATCTGTGGCAATTTGCTTATGATTACTGTTGCTGTTGGCACATCTGATTATGATGTCCATATAAATGTTTTCTTGTACCTGAATTACAAAGTAAAAACAGTGATTTTTTCAGTTTGATGCCCATTGAGTTGATTGGATATGTCTGATTGTTTTAAAAGATTCATTCAGGAGGACATCATTGTCGGAATACTCTGCTGCAAAGTTGAAAATTCAAACAGCACTCCCGTGTAAATGAAACTCTTTGTCTTGAGTGCATAGGACCAGGGCCAGGAGTGACTGCCAGTCATTGGAGTAGACTAGTAATTTCTATATCACATGAAACCTAAGAGCTACATGGAATTTGCAAACCTAGGAACCTGCAAGCTTAATAGGTCTTTCTTTATGATTCCGTAGAACTGCTTGATGTTAGAATGATAAATCCATTACAGTTAACCCTCCATGGGGTAATGAATCTGCATTTCTTTTAAATAATACCTGGGATGTACTCTGACATGGATATTGCATTCTGGTCTTCAAAGTGTGAGAGCTGGGAGAAGCGGTGTCAAAAGGAGACCAGGAATGCAACACTGATGTGTCCCGTTATGATTATGTGTTTCCCACATTACTTGTGCCAGATCCTGTACTTCTGTGTACTGTATGCAACTGGTTGGACCTCAAATTTCATTCAAATCTTCCTCCTTTCACCAGCTCCCCAACACCTACCAAACAAAAATTATAAAGACTATCAGAGTTAATTACGGCTTCAAATCAGCTCCTGCAGAATATATTTTATATCCATTCTTTTTATACAGCAGATTATATCTGGTATGGTTTTCAGAGGGAACCATTCTCCCCTGTCTTTAGTCCTGATGCAGGCTACTGATTTCAAATCTCTACTGCCTGTACAGTGTCTATTGTGCTGAGTTGTCTCTGATTGTAAATCAGGAGCGTTTGCTTGGACTGGACTCTGGAAGGAAGTTACCGTTTAAATATATCACTATCTTGCAACAAAGAGCAGACCGAAGGGCAGCTGATAGGAATGCTGCTAGTTTAACATCCTCTACCATTAACCCTTACTTGAGCCTATAGAATGGTTTCTGACTCAGAATACATTAATGGTTGTGTTCAGATTTCTATTTAACTATAATTTCTCAAGCGCTTAACAATTTTATTCCTAGTTGACAGTATATTGGGAGAGTTTTGATAAAAGTGGTTTGAATTTTTGACTACTCTGTTAATATGTTTGAATAAAGATTGACAAACAATATAATGGAATTCTATTAAAATTTCTGTCTTTTTAATTCTGACATTTTGCAGAATATGTTTTATTTAAATACTTAAAAAGCCCAATGTTAGTATCAATATTTAAAAAAAATAAAAATGAGAAATCAGCCTTTGTAAATAGAAACCACTCAGCTAGAGGCTGCAGTCTTCAATATTATAGCCTCTAAATCTGGGCTGCAGTAGAACAATCTTTTGGCTTTTTCATATGTACTTATTGTTTTATATCTGCAGGGATACAAATACCTGTACCTCACACCCCAGGACTATAAGAAGGTCAGTGCGTTGAACTCTGTCCATTGTGAACATGTTGAGGATGAGGGAGAGTCAAGGTAAGTCTCATTTCCCCCATCTATATATTACCTACATCACTGCACTGTAAATACGTTAAACCACATTTTATAATGTTGTTTACATTGTAAATATAAACTGGTATTTATGTATTTAGGTACATTTTATTGAACTTCTGTACTTTAACCTCTAACTTTAATTTTCTTGTATAATTCATTATTCTTTATAATTGTCAAATGGTTTTTGTTGCATGTTACGCCGTCCAACACACTACAGTAAATTCCTAATACATGTAAATGTACATGGCGAATGAAGTTAATCCTTGATATTGACACTGAAGTTGCAAAGGCTGTGTGTAATATTGTTTTAGTTATATAATATTTTCCACTTCGAACATTGAAAAAGCATTTGATACAGTTCAGACGTTGCTGCTGCTCCAAATACAGATCACATCTGCAGAGGTGCTTCGAGCAATGTAACTGCATTGATTGCAGATTGATACTGGGAATAATTTGGTAATCTAAATTTAAAGTATCACCAGAGGATTGCACAATTTGATATTGTGGTTCTTCTGTGTATATGCAGATTACATATTTTGTTCGGTAATTACCTTGTTTAGTGCATCTTCTGTCGAATGCTTCTCAGCAAACTCAGCCAGGTGGTGTATGGCGTAGGAATTTGTATTTTGTAAGTTTGCTCATTCTAGCAGTGTTGAAACTGGCTGTTACTTAATTGATCTATCTATAATCAACTTTGGTATTTTAATGGGAGGGGAATGCTGTTGCTATTAATTTCAGTTCCCAGCATTTGAGTGCTTCTGCTAGCAATGAAGCAACAGAGGCTTGTAAAATCTAGATATCATCCTCACCTGGTGTAAAATGAGGAATAATAAGTTGAATGAGTTACTGGAGACTTATAGCAAGGGAACTGTGCCTCTTCACCTTTGGGAGAGTAGGGTGAAGAATAGAAAAAGCAGAAAATGAAGCCCATTTTGATCTTGTGGGTTCTTGTGCTGTACTGCGTCAATATTTGAGCTGTTTGCATGTTAAAAGACCCCTACAAGTCCTAAGCCACATTTAAATCTGACACGATTCAATATGGATTAAGCTCCATGCTAACCTCCTCTGAAAGTGATAATGGCTTCTTGTTTTGCAGATACAAAATAACAGATATCATTGGGAAAGAAGAGGGCCTAGGAGTTGAAAATCTCCGAGGATCAGGAATGATAGCGGGAGAATCATCCTTGGCTTATGAAGAAATTATCACCATGAATTTGGTAGGCCCCGGAATTTTTTCAGAAAGTTTTGGCAACGATTATGTTCCTTGGTGCTGGTTTTGGCTCACTGATAGTAAATTTGTCTGAATTAGGTGGTTAATCAGTTCAATTCTCACCCTTCAGACTTGAGCACATTATCTAGCCGATAGAGACCCATTCGAATATAAAGTGCTGAGGGCTCTGTCTGCATTCTGAGGTGAATTTCGGTAAACCTTTGGTACTGTTTGACAAAGAGAGCAGTAAATGGTCACAGACTCATTGATGTCTATGGGTTATTGCTGTGCCCAGACTGGTTCTTGTATCTCGTATATTACAGCATCATCTTGACTTTGTAAGTTATCCATTCTACAACACTCTTAAGATTATGTGATGTGCTCCGACCAGCAAACCAGTGTGGTGTCAAATTGTACTCCATAACCAAATAAAAATTTCAAGGGATTGTTCTTAACACTCAACAATTTTCAGGAAATGCATTTTGGGAAACTGAAGGACCACTTTGCATCCTGACTGGGGAAATAATAGCTGTCCATTTGATGTTGGGGACAGTACGAGAGCTGAACCTCCCTCAGCAGGAAAGGGGATCAAGGCAGCTCTCCCACTCCAGGTTGTTGTCCTTGTACAGGGAGGTTAACCTTTTGTTCATGAGGAATTAGCAAGTGGCTTATGGTAGGGGAAAAAAGAGAACTTCATCTTAAAAAGTGGGGAAAAATTAAGGCCTTCTTGGTGGATTTGGGAGGAAAAGAGGTCTACCTAAAGGACGAGTGTTCAATAAAGTCATAATTGAAATTGAGACTACTGTCAAATGCTCAAGTGCATATATATATATGTGCTATGAAAGACTTGCAACATCGCAGATACATAGCATCAGATCGGCAGTCACAAGAAAAAGAACAAACAGAATTTATAATCAAATTTTACAAAAAAGAATGCAATTAGACAAAAAAACTAATGTCCATTATAGTGCAAGGTGGCCATAGTTTTGCTATACCAAGGTAATGATTAGGGCTGTGCAGATTGGTTCAAGAACTGAATGGTTGAAGGGAAGCAGCTGTTCTGGAACCTAATGTTTGTGACACTTGGCTTCTGTATCTTCTGCCATATGGGGGGTGGTATGGTGGGGTCCTTTATGACAGATGTTGCCCCCTTGAGACAGCGCCACTGTTCCAGTGGTGGGGAGGGATGTGTCAGTGATAAGTTGGGCTGAGTCCCCTGCTCCCTACAGCTTCTTGCTTTCATGTGTGTTTAGATTGCCGTACCAGACTGTAGTGCAGCTAGTCACAGAATTCATTGCTGATGTTTACACTCAAAGCTTTACTCATTCTCATTCTCGACAGGTATTTTTAAGACAAAAAGGTAATTTATCTGAACAATGCGCAACTGTTCAAAGTGTTCCACTTAGGGAAGGCTTTGGCTGCAAGACCTGCTATCTGATTATAGTGTCTGATTGCAGGTCACCTGCCGTGCAATTGGCATTGGCGCATACCTTGTAAGACTTGGGCAGAGAACTATTCAAGTGGAAAACTCGCACATCATTTTAACCGGAGCTGGAGCCTTGAACAAGGTAAGATCAAGCTTTCTCATTGATCGATCTCTGTAGCTGGCTGTCCTTCCCAAGATATCACTTTCCAGCAGCCATCACTGTAGTACACCGTGGCTATGAACCAAAGACCAATATAGTACTGACCTTACAAATGAAATACCATTTTATTTATATTTAGAATTCCAGGATATTTGAATTATTTATGAAATTCTAGTGTTTTGAGTGACAGTCATTTTTAGAGCCATACTTAATGAAAACGTCTCCTAATAATCTCTAAGGAAGCTTGTGCAGCAATATAGTATAAAGACTAAAATGGGATTGTGCATAGTGTAAACTGATCTAATGTAGCCAAAAGCAGAATTTGTCAGATAACTGGAAAATGGGATATGAATTGTACAGCAAGGACCCATCCAC